>NW_007259550.1:176592-244727 GCF_000164805.1 Carlito syrichta | reverse complement strand
TGGAGTCTCACTTTGTCACCCAGGCTGGAATGCAGTGGCACACTCACAACCACCGCAGCCTCGACCTGCTGGGCTTAGGCGATCCTTCTGCCTCAGCCTTCCAAGAAGTACTTAGCCATTTTTTTATGTACAGATAGCTAGAATCCATAGGCCAAAGACGAGAGCATAGGCAAGCTGCTCAGGTTGTGTACTGCAGGAGGGAGCTATTCAAAACATTAAAAAAAAAAATACATTGGTATATTACATTACTTTTCCAGCAGATGTAATGTGCCTTGCTGTAATATAACTGGTATATTAGAACAATTTTCCAATCAGTGGAAGTAAAATATCTTAGGAAGAGTACCTTTATCTCATTTACAAAAAGGTGTTCTATGGGCTCGCAGTCATCTTACACATGCAGAGTTGACTTTAGGCCCAATTCTCTGCCCTTGGGCTTTGGGTGTCCCACATCAAGAGGGAGAAATAAGGACATTAAAAAAAAAAAACCCACACAAAAAAGACAGATAATGCTTTCAATAATCAGAATATACAGTCAGCCTCTAAGATGAACTCCAATAATCTCTGCTTTCTGGTATTCACACCACTGTGCTGTTCCTTTCCACACTGTACCAGGGTTGGTCTGTTTGACCAAGAAAATATGGTAGAAATGATGGCATGTCAATCCCTAGATTAGGTTATAAAAGACTGATGTTTCCACTCTGGCATGTTCTCTCTTAAGTCACTTACTCTGGAAGAGGCTACATCATGAGTCACCCTATAGGGAGTCCCATGTGGCAAGGAATTGAATTCTACTATAAACAGCCATATGAGGAAACTTAAAAATTGATGCTTCAGCCCTAGTCCGGTCTTCCGAGACTGTATCCCTGGTTAAGGGCTTGACTGCAACTTTAAGAGAAACCCTAATCTGGAAACACTTAACCAGTCTACCCCCAGATACCATGTAAGATTTTTTTAAAATTCTTTAAGCTGCTAAATCTTGGAGTAATGTGTTATATATGGCAATACATAACTAATGACCTTATTACCAGAAACACCATTCATCTTTTACCATGATACAAATAAAAGTCTACAAAAAGCATATGGCATCCTGCGAATCGTACGTAAGGGAGAGGAAGACATTATTCTTCTAAAGCATGGAAAACAGGAGTTTCAGAATTTTTCCTCCTTTAGGTTTTTTTGAAAAAAATTAAGTCCCTGAATGTTCACATTGTTATTTAACATGTCTTGCAGTCACTTTCTTCAAGGAGACAGAGAACCTACTGTAAGTCCCTGAGGACATGAGCACAAGGTAACCTCCAGCTCCCTCTTACACAAAACTAAAAACAGTGAACAGGATGCTCAGTAAATAAATGATAAGCTTCCTGTTATTATGCAGCATTCTCTGTAACTCAACTTGATCTTGCTGCATTTTACAAAAAAAGAACACTCACTTTAGCTATGGGGCTCAATCTGCCACAGCAGGTCCCAGAGAAACCAAAACCCTGTACCAGCTACATAACAGGACAAGGTAGAGAATTCTACTTTCAAGGTGACAAGGGGTGGTGAGACACACACAGATCTATAAGGAAGTCAGCTTAGGCTGCCTCAGTGTTTCCCAAACTGTGTTATAAACAAATGGACCCACAGAATAGGCTACTAAAAAATGGTTCTTTGGTCAATTTCAGACAATGCTGTACGTCCCAAATGTTCCAACCTAGGGGTCAGAAAACTTTTTCTTTAAGGGATCATATAGTAAATATTTTATGGGCCCAAAGGTCTCTTTCATAGTTTCTCTAAATTTGCTACTATATCATGAAAGCAGCCATAGACAATGTATAGACAAATGGGTGTGACTTCTGTTCTAATAAAATTTTATTTTCAAAATCATTTTTGGGCCAGATTTGGTCTGTGGGCTACAGTCTCTATATTGTTCTTATCCCTCACTGCAATGTTGGGTACCAGGAAAGTTAATACAGAGGACACTGCTCTCTCGTAGAATCACTGATCATTTTAGTATATAAAAGGCACTGACAATTTCTGCTCGAAAGACTCATCCATGGATCCATCTGTTCAACCCAGTTTCTCAACAATTATTTGTCCAATGAATCTATTTACTTATTTATTTATCTTCCCTCCTCTCTGTCTCAACTTATCTACTTATTGAATATCTATTAACATCTCAGGGATCTGGTCTTCCTTAGAACATGCCTAAGGAAATGAGTTATGTAATTTGCAGTGCATTTCAGCCTGTGTGAACAAATTGATCCTAAGTCCCCAGAGAACTGGTTTGGAACTTGGAGCGTCAATGGACACTTTAAGCAGTACCTTGCCTTTCATGCACAGGATAGCTTCAAAGTTAGAAAACATAAAAAGGGTTTGATTTGGGGCTTATTTGTGAAAGAGGACTTTTGGAACTTGTAATATAAAAACCATCTTGTTAGTTTTTTCCCATTCTGTGGGCTGTCTCTCCGCTCTCTTGATGGTTTCTTTTGCTTTGCAGAAAATTTTCAGTTTGATGAGGTTTCTCTTGTCTATCTTATCTCTTATGGCATGGGTATTTGGGGTTTTGATCAGGAAGTGGTTGTCAGTTCCAAGTGTCTCTTGCATTTTCTAAAGTTCTTATAGTTTGAGGTTTTACATTTAGGTCTTTGATCCATTTATAGTTGATTTTTGTGTATGGTGATAGGTAGGGGTCTTGTTTAATCTTCTGCATGCAGTCAGCCCGTTTTCCCAGCACCATTTACTGAATAAGTTCTCCTCTCCCCAGTGGTTGTTAGTGGATACTTTGTCGAAGGATCTACAAGGAACTCAAACATGCTGAAAAGAAAAAAACAAACAGCCCCATTACAAAGTGGGCAAAAGATATGAATAGACACTTCAAAAGAAGACATACAAGCAGCCAACAGATACATGAAAAAATGCCCAGTCTCACTAGTCATCAAAGAAATGCAAATTAAAACCACACTGAGATACTACCTAACTCCAGTCAGGATGGTCATCATCAATAACTCAAAAAACAGATGTTGGAAAGGGTGCGGGGAAAAGGGAATACTTCTACACTGTTGGTGGAAGTGTAAACTAGTACAGCCTCAGTGGACAACAGTGGCAGTTCCTAAAAGATCAAAAAACAACAGATGCTGGAGAGGATGCAGAGAAAAGGGAACACTTCTACACCGTTGGTGGGAGTGTAAACTAGTACAACCTCAGTGGAAAACAGTGGCAATTCCTAAAAGATCTAAAAATTGACCTTCCATATGATCTAACAATCTTCCTACTGGGAATATACCTGGAGGAACTTAAATCACTCTATGAAAAAGATACCTGCACACACACGTTTATTGCATCATTATTCACAATAGCAAAAACATGAAACCAACCGTGCTGCCCATCGTAAGTGGACTGAATTAAAAAAATGCGGTATGTAAACACAATGGAATGTTACACAGCTATAAAGAAGGACAAAATTATGAACTTCGCAGCAACTTTGATGGACTTATAAAGTCTATCATACTCAGGGATCTGTCACAGAAACAAAGAAATGAGTACCACATATTCTCACTCATAAGCAGTCCCTGAACAATTATCATAATACTGTAAGAAAGGGATTGGCAGTAGTGGGAAACTGTCAAGGGAGGGAGTAGGGGGAACGATGAATCAATAAAGGTACTTGATCTCAAACCGGGTGAAGTAGGGACCAAAGTGAGGCCCAAACTTTACCTGTATAATGACCATTTATATACCTAACCCTGAATTGTACACCACATCTTTAAAATAAATATTAAAATATAATAATAATAATAACCATCATAGTAGGAAGTTATGGATTGGGTCAATTACCTCTAGAAAATGTCAAGGCATTAGCATGTCTAGAACTTAAAACTCACAGTTTGTTTCACTGGTTGAATTAGCAGATTGAAGATTTTCTGACCCATTTTTTAAGAAACTTGTAAAACATACATCGTGGTGACAGGAATTTTCAGAGTTCTTTTACACAAAAGGAATCTTGAATTTCCTCATTAGTGGCCCATCTTTACTGGTGATTATTGTCCAAACAGACTAATCCTGGTACAAGGTGGGCGTAGATTACACCAGTGTATAAGTAACAGAAGGCAGGTATTGCAGGCCATCTTGAAGGCTGTCTATCATGTACAGTATGTGGAAAGAAATATTAGAAGATATTCTGGATCTGAGACTAATTATATGGCACTAATTTAGTTGTTTCTGCTCATCTATAAATTGGGAAGTTTGCACTAAAGTCAAACTTTCTGTGAAAAAAAACAAGTCTTTCAATATTCATATATCATATTATATATTTTCTTTTTTCTTTTTTTTTGAGTTGGAGTCTCACTCTGTCACCCAGACTGGAGTGCAATGGCACGCTCCCAGCCACCACAGCCTCACCCTACTAGAATCCGGCAATCCTTCCACCTCAATCTTCCAAGTAGCCAGAACTTCAGGCATGCGCTACCATGTCCAGCTAATTTTTGACTTATTGTAGAGATGAGGTCTTGCCAAGTTGCCCAGGTGGGTCTCGAACTCGCAGCCTCAGGCAATCCACTCACCTCAGCTTCCCAAAGTGCTGGGATTACAGGCTGAGCCACTGAGCCTGTAATGTATTTTCAAAGCATTTTTCATAATAATAATGTCTAACAGAGGAGACAGAGGACAACGTAAGGTGGGAAGGATCTGGCCACACGCTGGCTAGAACCCAGCTTCCCAGAATGGGGCTGCCCCTAATTCCAGATTCCAACCCAATCACTTTTTCCTCAAAGCCATATGAATTCTCAGGAGAATCAGACCACCCTGGACTTAGAAGCTAGCAATGCGCTATAATCCACAAAGCTTTTCTAAGCTGGAATGAAGTGCGAGGACCAAATTCTCTTCTGCAAAAAGTAGCAACAGATTCCACCTCAGCTACAATGAACTTCCCAACCACAGGAAGTTCTAACCAGCTCTGACCTGGCCATTTGGTTGTAGGTAGCCAGGACAGCATGGCCACAACTACTGTAGTGAACCAGATGATCCTCCATGCTAATTGTCAGGTCCAGACTGCCGTTGGCATGTATACTTCCCAGGATAAGTGGGCTTACAAGTGGACAACTTTTAAAGTCTTTGCTCTGCGACTAAACAGAGTATGTCAGAGAGAATTCTTTTATAACTTTTCTTGAAATGGTCATGTAGCTGATCCTTCGGTGGACATAAAAGATGTAAAAAAAAATGTTTTTTTTTTTTTGTTTTTTTTTTGAGTTGGAGTCTCACTCTGTCACCCAGACTGGAGTGCAGTGGCCGCTCCCGGCCACCGCAGCCTCGACTTGCTGGGCTTCGGCGATCCTTCCGCCTCAGCCTTCCGAGTAGTCAGAATTACAGGCATGCGCTACCACACCCGGCTGATTTTTTGATTTATTGTAGAGATGAGGTCTCGCTGCCCAGGCGGGTCTCGAACCCGCGGGCTCAGGCAATCCACTCACCTCAGCCTCCCAAAGGCGTGGGATTACAGGCTGAGCCACCGAGCCCGGCTAAAAATGTTTTTTTAAGTACATCATTTTTCCCCCAAGAAGTAAAAGAAGGAATCATTTAACTCGATAACAATTAAACTTTATAAAGAAATAAACAATTGCATACTCCCAAAATACTCATGAGTAAATTGGGGGTAGGGTCAGGGAGAAAGGTCATTCTTCCAGATACAGATATCTACTTAGAAGAATTTGTTGATGTATTTAATTACATTTATGGTCTTGCAGATATTGAACCAGCCCTGAATCCCGGGGATGAAGCCTACTTGGTCATGGTGGATGATTTTTGAGATGTGCTGTTGGATCTGGTGTGGTAGAATCTTGTTGAGAATTTTAACATCTATGTTCATCAAGGACACTGGACTCTGGTTCTCTTTCTTTGTTGGATCCTTACCTAGTTTGGGTATCAATGTGATGTTAGCTTCATAAAATGATTTGGGATGAGTTCCATCTTTCTTGACTGCCTGGAATACTTTCAATAGAATTGGTATCAGCTCCTCTTTGTATATTTTATAGAATTCTGCCAGAATTATGCAGCCATAAAAAAGGACAAAATTATGAACTTCACAGCAACTTGGATGGACTTAGAGGCTATAATACTGAGTGATCTATCACAGAAACAAAGAGCCAAGTATCACATGTTCTCACACATAAGCAGACCTTGAACGACTATCATAATATTATAAGAAAGGAATTGGCAGTAGTGGGAAACTGCCAGGGAAGGAGAGGGCACACTTCATCAACAAGGGTACCTGCATAATGAACATTTGTATACTTAACCCTGAATTGTACCCCACATGTTTAAAATAAAAAATAAAATCTAAAAAAAAGAATTTTTTTGCCATTCTACATAATTTGAAACTTTAAAAAAATATATGAAGGAGGGAAGTGAGTTGGAGAATTGAGTCTAATTATCAGAGAATAAGACTTAGGACTGGTACATATAAAAAAGCATTCACAAGTATTAAATGAAATAAAAAATTAGCTACCCAATGCAATGTGTATTTAAGTGGAGTAAATTCTAAGAAATTGTGGAAAGGCTGCCCTCTTCAGACACACTATTTTTTTCTTTTTAAGTTGCTATAAATTTTCCTATATATCTCTATAGAAAAAAGAATGGAATATGGAATAAGATATTTTTAAATTAGAGCTTTACTCTAATAAATAAATGTCAAACAAGTACATGGAAAAATGTTATTAAGTACCTGGTTTGCCTGTCTGGACTTGCCTTGAGTATGTATCTTATAAGCATTCCACATGGCTCTTGAAGCACCTAAGCGAGCTTTAGAATCCTGAGTGGTAATTAATTAAAGGAGCTGTCTGGGGCTGAAATGTTTACCTCGGGTGTCACGTACCTAAGTGCATTCAGAATAACCACCTGAATTCACAATAATTGGCTTTCATGTCATTGGAATTTTTAATAGCCGTGATGAACTCTACTCTTATTTCACACAAAACTCTTGTTTTCTGTTTTATTTCTGTCATTCTGAACAACCTGAGATGACAATTAAGAGAGTCCTGTCATGATGGAAGATATTATGCATATGTGGGATCTTTAGGGGGCACTAACTCTGCCATCAGCAGTGTCTCCTTAGAATGCTCTATAGGCAAATCATAGGAAGGATCGAATGAAAAACTTTCTTTGTAACACAATTTTTTTGTTTACATATTCTGATCTGGGTTTTTATTTTCTCCTCTCAAAAAATTACTTTCAATGACTAAATGCAAGATATGAGTCAAAAATAATGGGATGAATTAAAACCACTTAATTTCAATGGTTTACATGGGCATAATTATAAGTGTATAAAAGTTTTTTTTTAAATGCATCATCCCCCCCAAAACTAAAGATTCTATAATCCTTAAAAAAAGGAAAACTTAATCATGTAAAATTGCTCAATTCCTATGCTTTATAGTCAGTTTAGAACAAACCAGAGCAAAAAATACAAATTCCAACAAATTAGAAAATAACCACCATTGTATTATCTTTTGCAAGATGGACAGGAAGAAATTTCATTTTTAAAGTGGCTTCTTTTGTTTCATAACTAAGAAAAAAGAAGGCATATAATATACACAATTAAACAGAGGTCATTAAGGAGGGTACTTCTAAACATCATGTTTGAGAAACAGTTGTTTAGCAAAATCGAATTGGAGTTTGTAGGAAAATAGTGTGTGCAGCAATGATAACTGTTGATTTGCATAACACTTGGCATATGTAATATGCATGTGCATTTCTGCAGACAGACATAAGTATAGAACTAACTTGTTTATAATTTGAGGTGACTGGGCTCAAAGGAAATACATGCCAGCCTGTTTCTTCTCCCTTTTAATATTCAGCTTCATGTATAATTGATAGACTACAATTTCTATGATGGTTAAAATAAGAGTAAATAAATTATGAGGATTTAAATATCATCCGTTTGCCAGGAACACTCAGTTGTTCTTTGAATGGATATTTTACAATTGCCATTCTTGAAGGCATTTCCAGCAGACCAGAGATTTCTTTGACTTCTTGTGCTTCCAAATTATTCAGTTCCAAAACTAAGATCGGCAAATAACCAGACTTCAGGTATGACCCCATGCTTTATATTTATGCATATCTTAAATGTACAGCATTTGGGCAAAAAAGTCAGCACAGCCCAACTGCTGAGCTCAGCCGATAACTGTACGCAGAGGTGAAATGAGGAAATTCCAAATGGAGCCAAGGGAAGGCATTTTCTATTCTACAGTAAGGCCTTCAGGTGAAGAGAGATTAATCACATGCACCTAACTTCTGGGATTTCAAATATAAGCACATTTGCTTATGTAATTAAAACTCTGTAAAATTATATTTTGAACACATATCCAAATACAGATGCTACCTCTCTATATATAATGTTACAAGCTTGCACAGTTCATATATACAATAAAAACTTACATAATATAGATAATACATTATCTATATTGTATAGAGAAAACATATTATTGCTATATTACATATAATAATATATTGTAAATATACAAGTGCTTATATGTATTCATATATTATCAATATAAGAATATATTTACTAGTATGGATAATACATAGTACGGTACTCCCCCCTTATCTGCAGTCTCAGTTACTCCCACCAACCACAATCTGAGACTGTTACATACAATAAGGTATTTTGAGTCTGCGTGTGTGTGAAAGATAGAGAGAGAGAGAGCCCACATTCACATAAGTTTTATTACAATACATTGTTAAAATTCCTCTATTTTATCACTAGTTATTATTATTAATCTCTTACTGTGCCAAATTATAAACTTTGTCATAGGCAGTATATATAGGAAAAAACATAGTATATGTTTCAGGCGTTCAGTGGGGGCTTTGGAATATATCTGCCATAGTCAAAAGGAAACTACCATATTTATAATATCCAACATGTGGCATATATCATATAATGTATTATATATAAAATATATACTATACATCAGATGCACATATTATATAATTACATATAATGTATAACAAGTTATATAATGATGTAGCATATTGTATATGCTATATATTAAATTGCTGCATGTACAAAACCATAGATACCGAACTTAATTTGGAATTTAAGAGACTTCTAGGGGCAATCTTTTTTTTTTTTGAGTTGGAGTCTCACTCTGTTGCCCAGACTGGAGTGCAGTGGCCGGACACCATAGCCTCGACCTGCTGGGCTCCAGCCATCCTTCTGCCTCAGCCTTCCAAGTAGCTGGAACTACAGGCATGCGCTGCTACCATGCCCGGCTAATTATTGATTTATTGTAGAGATGAGGTCTCACCAAGTTGCCCGGGTGGATCTTGAACTTGTGGGCTCAGGCAATCCATGAGCCTCGGCCTCCCAAAGTGCTGGAATTACAGGCTGAGCCACCGAGCCTGGCCGGTAATCTTAATTGTATGTAATTTCTACCTTCCATTTAGGAAATTAGAATGAACCTTTTTCACAAGAGGAGACACCACTGTGTCTGTTTTCCCCAGAGCACTTCTCAAGCCTTCCTCCTCTTTACATGAGTGCTATATTGAGGTCAGGAATTTCACATTATTTAAGATCTACAACAACCAATTGCTTCCCCCCCTCCTGCCCACCATTGGTATTGGCTATCTTGGCCTTGATCTACTGGCTGTTTTTTTTTTTTTTAAGCGATGAGGTCTCATTATGTTGTTCAGGCTGGTCTTGAACTCCTGGGCTCAAGCGCTCCTCCCAACTCAGTCTCCCGAAGTATTAGCATTACAGGCGTGAGCCACCATGTCCAACCAGTACTGGCTATTTTAGTTACAACTTTGTAGGATAATTATTGACGTCTCTAGTGTAAGTTGTGATGAAAGAAACAGCAAGTTAACCAGAATATATGAAAAGGGGAGTTAATGGCTAATGCTGAGACAAGTCTGCTTGATGGGCAGTTGGATCTCATAACCATTGGACCTCCCAGCCTCTCCAGGTTTCCTGTGCTTTGACCAGCAAATATGATGAGGCACCAGATTATGCTCACAATATCAGCACATTTTAAAAGGCCCTCGGAACTTCTTCATCCCTTACGTACACATTAAATAAGCCAACACTCACGCCAGCTTCCCCTCACAGACCAGCCATTATCAGCTTCTGTTTCCATAGCACAGACACATACCAGGGGAAAAGCCCACACACAGAAGGGTTGTTTTCTGTGATTAACTGGTAGAATCAAAAGGAGAAAAAAAAAAAAACAATATGGCCAGAGCTCGAGCAATGCACAGCCACTTTTCCCACATGTGCAAAATATTCATAAAAACAAACAGTGCATAGAGCCAATATGGCAAATTTCAAGCATGGGCTTGTCTTCATAATCACTTATAAAACTGTGGGAGAAAAACAAACATGTCCAATGTGTCATCCTCCCATGTACTGTTGTATCCTTCATGGTTTTGTTAGTGAACAGGCAGGAGCTGCCCTTTCTCAAGAAAAACCTCACAGCTTCACCTTGAGCAGGGAGGTATATGACAGCAGTTGTGTTTGTGAAGGTACACTTTGTTCTGGTGGTCCATACAACTCCTTTCATCACCAAGGCAAAACTACTCAGGTCTGAATAGACAGAAAAGTCTTACAGCTGTGTGTGGAAGGGAACAGACAGGAAATGACCTGAAAGAGCTAGACCAATCTTTCAGTTTGCAGCACCAGGAGTTCCCATCACTGTACCAGGTCCAAAGGTTTGCGCATAATGTCAGACTCTGCGTATTGGAACTAGAAATATCTGTTGATTGACTTGCTTCGCTCCCATTCTCACGTTTGTTGGTAACAACAGCAGAGTTCTTTGAAAATCTCCTCCACCAGTCTAAGATAGATATTGATTCAGGGGTCTTCAGATGACTTTCAGATGGCCCAAGCTGGGTTTTTTTTTTTTTTTTTTTTTTTTTAACCAAAAAATGTGAGTGTTGAGTGGAATGGCCCAAGAGCAACTGGAGTTGATTCATTCTGACACCCGGGAGAGACCATTTGTCAGCTTCTATAATTGTCCTAGATCCCTGGAGCTTCTCTAGTTGCTACCTTTTCCAAGCACTGGAGGCTCATTGTTAAAAATTTAATTTTACCGCCTACACCATATCCTTCTATAAATTTCATTTTGCTTAAGTTAGCTAGAGTTAGCTTCTGTTGGCTTGAAACCAAAGTGCCATGACTGGTGTAGACCATTAACAATGAACTCGTAGCCGGGCTCGGTGGCTCAGCCTGTAATCCCGCGCCTTTGGGAGGCTGAGGTGAGTGGATTGCCTGAGCCCGCGGGTTCGAGACCCGCCTGGGCAGCGAGACCTCATCTCTATAATAAATCAAAAAATCAGCCGGGCGTGGTAGCACATGCCTGTAATTCCAGCTACTCGGAAGGTTGAGGCGGAAGGACCACCGGAGCCCAGCAGGTGGAGGCTGTGGTGGCCGGGAGCGGCCACTGCACTCCAGTCTGGGCGACAGAGTGAGACTCCAACTCAAAACAAAGACAAAAAAAAACAAAAACAAAAAAAAAAACAATGAACTCGTTTCCTATTTATTTTCCACCTGTTATCGCACACTAAGTTCTGCTCACCAGGTATATGATTATTCTCTCTCTCTCCATACACACACACACACACACACACAATATATATTATAATGCATCATATTCTACAATAATATACCATACTGTGTAATTTTTATCTTTAAAATGTCCTAATGATAGACTTACGATTGTAATTCTATTAGAGATGAGGAGGTAACTGACACTTAAATAGGCTACATGTAGTAAGACATATCCTTACTACAAAAGAAGAGATGGAAAGACCCTACATTTCAAACCACTGGGACTCAAGACTCCAGTGACCCACTAGTACATCAGGATTATCTAAAGGCCTTGATAAACCTCAGATTCCTGATCTCCATTTTCAGAATGCTAATTCTGTAGGCCAGAGGAGGCCCTCTGAGAAGTTACTTTTTTAACAAGGTCCCAGATGAAAACGATGCCCGTCGACAACTACATTTTGAATTCTCCTAGATTAAGTCAATGCTTCCAAACTTAAATGTACTTACGCATTGCCTATGGAATAGATTCTGATTCAGCAAATCTGGGGTAGGGCCTGAGACTCTGCACTTCTAGGAGATGCTGATGCAGCCAGGTCATACTGACTAGCAAAGGATCGTGTGACTGATCCAGATCACGTGGTTAACAACTGCCGGGAACTCAACTTGACTTCAGGTTTCCCTCCTCTTATTCATTCTACGAGCTCCCCTTAAAAAAACTGATTTTTACAAAGAGACCCGAAGCCCACAAGATTCACACAACTTGACCAGAATTCGCAGCTGGTTCGTTATCTATTCAACAGTACACAACCTCATCTTTGTTCACCAGCCTAGGCTGCTTTCCTCTGAAGTGCTCAAGAGTTCACCAAGTTTGTATGTTCATATTCATTCTTCATTAAATCCTGATAAAAACATCAATAAAGGGACAAGGCCAGCACTTGTTTACACAGCACTGATGTGCAGCTAAGTGAGGTGCAGAATGGAGCAACAACCTCTTAATAGTCACTCATGTGCCAAAGCTTGACCTCACTTAAAGCAATTCCAATGCCAAGTGCAACACTCCTGCCACCTACAACAGCCTCCTCCCAGATGAGGCAAGACATATCCTTACTACAAAGGAAAAGATGGTTAGACCCTACACTTGAAAACACAGAGACTCAAGACTCCAGAGACCACGCATCAAAACTAGTGACCCACTAACCCTATCTAGCCCATAAAGGTGATTCATCCTGACAGTATTGCCCAAGAGAAACCTTTTATCAGCTTCTATAACCATCCTAGATCCCCAGAGTTTCCCTGGTTGTTGTGTATATTTGTTTGGTTGCTCAGTTAGTTGTATTTAAATATTGGGAAATTTCACATTATAATCCAGAATTTTTTAAAATGTGAAGATCTGGTACCACAGAGCCCAGATTCACACTTTACCAAAATCAGCTCTGATCGTAAGAGAAGGATTGTGAGGGCATGTGGACGTTAAAGCAGCACGTGGCCACGCATGTGGACTTATATGATGGAAAATAAAGCAGTGTTCCCCTTTGCAAGAACAAAGAAAGATACTTCTTCACAGTCCCCAGTCAGTCCTCAGCTAGGGATCCAAATGGGCATTAAAATTTGGGTAACCAAAATAAATTAAAGACCCATGAGACCAGGGCACTTAAGTGTCAATATTTCCCCTGGATACTGAACAGGAAGGTGCAGAACTGAGCCAAGTTGTTAGAAAAGGATGCGTCTGTTCAAGGGCTGGAGAGAAAATCCAGCATACGGGCCCAGCCCGTGCTATTGAACGAAGGTGGCATCTCACCTTTGAATGACAGGTGCCCTTTCTCTCACTTAATCACTGCTTAAATAATTCCCAGGTCTCCACTCCTCCTGAAGTTCTAGCACCTTGATTGGTGACCGCTGGTTTGGGGAAAACTCTGCCCATTTTTTTTTTTTTTACAAATTTCATTTTCGCTATCCTCATGGATTAGTGGTCCCTGATGCACACAACCAAGCATGTTCCTGAACGAGGCCAAGGATCCAGCTGGCAAAATCCTGCTTTAGCATAATTTTAAATCGCCGAGTCAACATAATGCCACTCTTCTGTTTAAATTACTGAACAATTAGAGCTATGTGGGGTGTAATTCCAGGCCAAGTCCAGTCCTGTATGCAGCTCATTTTTTGTTAATGTTGTTTTGTTAAATGGCTACACTAAAGCATATACAGAAGTAGACTGGGGGCAGAGTTTCAGTATAGAAAAATTTATATACAGAATTTAAACACACTGACATCCTCTTTGTTTAAGACAAAAAGGTTTGCCCGTAATTCATCACACCTTTAAGACCACAGGGTGTCTGTGTCCCTGTCCCTCTCTCTCTCTCTCTCTCTCTCTCTCTCTCTCTCTCTCTCTCTCTCTCTCTCTCACACACACACACACACACACACACACACACACACACACACACACACACACAGAGTCAGCTCTGAGAAGAAACAGCCCTATCCTCTAGTGTTCCGTGCCTCCTTGCAGCCTGAAGGTAGAAATAATGAGCCTGCAGAAGGGAGTGACAGATTTTATCTTGGAGACACTGACCCATGACTCCATTAGCATTGTTCCAAATGAAAAGTCACCCTCCCTGTTTGGGGATCGCAGGGGGCTGCCTAAGAGACAGGAGGTGCTGAGATGTTCAGCTTCCATTTGGAACCAGAGCCTTCCCTATTACCAAGGACGTGTTGTGCCCTCATCTCTGCATCCCACAGCAGCTAGGCCCGGTCTATTTCTGTACAACTTGCCTGCAACGGAATAAGAGCCACTCAAATCAAGGAGTGCCACCTACCCCTTCCTGTTTTAACTGAATCCATGACTCCTTTCAGCCCGCGTCACAGGGGTCCAGGCAGCCCACATGACTGATACCCTTCAGCAAGCCCCATGGTATATCATTCACTGATTTCCTTGCTGAGAAACTTTCCCCATAGAAGATCAAAGTCATTTGTCTTCCCCAGAGAGCTGATTTTCCAGAGAGGGAGTCATTCCTTCTCTTTCTTAACCAGAGAGGTGAGAAGCTGAAGTGGGGGATTAAACACTTACATACAAACAGTATCACTGTGGACTCCTGGCAAAAGCACCTCATTCAACAGTGGAAGGATCCACTAAATCTGAGACCATAGTTCATTGGATTTCCACCTTTTGCCTGAGTCCCAGATTTTTTTTTTTAATACGGAAAGGCTGATAGATAAGTTTGGGGTTTGACATGTCTATGATTGCAAATTTTACTATTTATTGCTGCAAGTGTAAGTAACTTGAATAAATACCTCTGAGGGGCCAATTTCTCCATAAGCAAAATGAAGATTTTTAGTTTCTACTTTGCAGAATCCTGTTGTAAATTAAATGCAAAAAGCAATTGTGCACCTACAACAGTGCCTGGTATATACAAACAAAAATTTAATAAATGTACCCTAATTATAATAGTAATAATAATATTTGAATAAACTCTTAAATGCACAGTCAAGAATTCCACATGCCATGTAGCCCCCAAGCATGTAAGACTTGCAGAAGAGGTTCATTCCTGCCCTGGATCCGTATTGCTAAATGAAAGTTTTCTTGAACCATATCCCTCCCTAAGTACAGTTTTGGGAAGTCCCACATTGCTGGATGAGCTTTTGTTTATGACCGGACTTAATAAGAGCTTGAGAATTCTGAGTGACAGCTCGGTGGCAGGATCAGCCAGGAGAAACAATTCAGTTATCTCCCCAAATTGCAGTATCTCCTAGACAGCCTCTCACTTGGGGGACAGTATTGGTATGTCAGAACACACTGGAAACCAGTGAGTAAATATAGTACATCTCCCAGGAGCATTATTTTTCCTGGATATTAAGTAATTTAGAATGTAATTTTTAAAGTGACAACAAATCTGAATAACAGTGATATAGAAGGGGAAAAAAGCATAACATTTTCAACTTAACTACAAAACTTCAAAAGAAACTCAGGTCTTTAGGAGACTATTTAAGACTTTCTTCCCGGTTCCCAGGGAACAGGATCTAGGTTGCTGGGAAACACTGGGGAACCAATCTCAGGACGACCTGTACAGTGCAAGTTATTATCACCATTTCATTGGCGAAGAATCAGGCACAATTAATCTGCAGTGACAGAAAACAGATCTGTGATTTCCTAGGGTCAGGGAAACTGTCCACAAAGGGGCATGAAGGAACATTTAGGTGACGAATATTCTACATCTTGATTGTACTGATGGTCACTTGGATGTATATATTTGTCAAAAATAACAAAAAACAAAAACAAAACTGTACAACTAAAATAGTATTGTCTGAAAAGTGCACCAAAATAAAACTGATTTTTAAAAAAGCCTTCGGTTTTTAATGAAGAGTTTAAAGGAGGCTGTTGACTATGAACCCAATTGTAGAAAAAAAAAAAATTAAACTCTATGAGAAAGCAGAAGAATATTATAGGGATGAAGAGAGATAAACATGGAGGTGGGGGGTAAGAGTCAATGCTGAGTTTTAATTGGTAATTTAAGTATCCAAGGGAAGCAGAGGAACTTCACATCACCCAAAGAGAGTACAACTAGAAAAAAAGACAGGTGAGGCGTGCCTGGCCCAAGGCACAGAATTTGGGGGGTGGGGGGGGCGAGCCAGGGGCCAGGCCAAGGGACTTGGCAGGCTTTGGAACAAAGGACTTAGCTTGCAGAGGAATTCGGGGCAGAAGAGAAGCATGTGGACTTGGAGGCTCTTCCAGACACAGCCTCTGGTTCCCAGAGCCATCCAGATTGCACCATCTAAATTTGACAACCCTGGGGCCTGGTTCCAGTTGTCTCTTCTACTGCTTCAAAACTCATGCAGGGATTTTCAGAGTCCCTATTAATGCAAGCCGTCTCTCTCCCTTTGGCTCCAAGGGCCATTCTCCCTGGTCCCCTCTGCAGAACTAACTATTCTACTGCCAAGTGTGGCTTCGCCAGGGGGTTCCATACTTAAAAAGACAGTCTTATTTTTAGCTCCTGACAAATCCCCGCAGCTTTTCAATACAAAGGAAAGATGAGTGACCATGCTTACTCCTTTCTTTTGGCTGGGGGAAAAAAAGGAAAGGGGGGGAGAAGAAAACCAACCTTAAGTTTGTCGCTATGTCGCTTTTCATTTTTCAGTGTTAATTTGGAAATTTGTTTCAACTTGCTGTGAACCTTTCCAGAGAAATATATTACACTGGAACAGTGAAGTGTTTTAAAAATACTGGCGCACTCTGGTAACCGTCTGTCACTCTTTGCGGCACATAGCAATTTAAAATTATTGGAGCTCTTAAATTAAGTGCTTAAATTTGAAGGTGATCACCACTTTGAGCATGTGGATTGCACAGCTATCTCAACTATAACAGTGCTTCAATTTCCTTTAAGCAGGTCATTTTGGGGAGCGATAAGGGAGTCTGATTGCCCAGCATGCATTGATTTAAAGCTACTGGAGTCGTCAATTCATTTCTACCAACACTTCTGTTTGGGTGCAATCTTGCTCTGATGGTTTAAATTGGTCCAAATTGGTCTATACTGCACATGCCCAAAACGCTAATGTATTTTAGTAATCTGCCTTTGGGGGGGGCAAAATTAACAGTAATTTCTGGCTAAGCCAAAAACAGCACACCAGCGATGTATTTGCCTTTCAAAAACACAAGGTCATCCAGGTGGGATTTTCTGTGTGCCTAACGTCAAACAGATATACATGGAAAACATGTAGTGGTTTTTCAGAGACATTTGGCCCAACATACATCCTGTATTCAGTTTCTCAAAAACAGTATGAATGTTATCAGAATGTAATGCCTGTTGCAGAATTCTGCGACCTCACTAGAACCCACAAGCTAACATTTTATTGCATTTGAAATACTGAAGCCAAGCTTGGTGGCTCAGCCTGTAATCCCGCGCCTTTGGGAGACTGAGGTGAGTGGATTGCCTGAGCCTGCAGGTTCGAGACCCGCCTGGGCAGCGAGACCTCATCTCTACAATAAATCAAAAAATCAGCCGGGTGTGGTAAGCGCGCGGCTGTAATTCTGGCTACTCGGAAGGCTGAGGCGGAAGGATCACAGGAGCCCAGCAGGTCCAGGCTGCGGTGGCTGGGAGTGGCCACTGCACTCCAGTCTGGGCGACAGAGTGAGACTCCAACTCAAAAAAAAAAAAAAAAACTGAGAAGTCACCATATTTTGCAACCTGTCTGTACACTAGAAATAAAAAAGCTTTTCTTAAATATACCCCAGTTAAGTTACAAGAAAAAATTAACTCCCGAGTGTGTACTTCCCGAGTGTGAAGAAGCTAATGGGCAAAATGTCTCATACATCAGATCCCAAAATATGCCATTATCAATTATTCCTAGAAGAAATCTTGCTCTTAAAAATAAGTGGCAAAATGCTGCCTCAACTACAACAAAAATAATAATAATAGTTGACATGTATCAAATAGTATGTGCTTATCTCAAGTGATCCTCTCAATAATTCTAAGGAGTAACTACTACAGTTCTTTTCCCTTTTTTTTTTTTTTTTAAAAAAAAAAACTATCTCTTCCTTTATCAGGAATAAATTCCCATATCTATAAAAATACATGTATTTTAGGGCAGGTCAGAGTAAGAAAGGTCTTTTTCTCTTGGTTTCTTTGTAGTGGCTTCATTGAGGTATAGCATTCATACATACGTGCATGCACACATACATAAAATTTAGCCATTGTAAATTCACAATTCAAGTGATGTTTAGCTAATTTACACAGTTACACGATGATGTCCACAACCCAATTTTGGAACATTTCCATCATCCTCAAAAGTCTCTTGGGCCCATTTGCAGTTGACGCCCACTTCATACACCATGTAGTCTTCTGTTTGTTTTCTTTGCCATAGCAAAATGTTTTTACAGTTCATATTGGAGCATGTATCCGTGGTTCTGTCATTTTTATTGCTGAATGGTATTCCGTTGTGTGGTTATACCACCGTGGGTGGACATATGGACAGTCTCCATTTTTGTTCTGTTAAAAATAATGCTACGATGAACCTTTTTGTGGACATGCATTGCCATTTGTCTTGGAAAGAAGCCTAGGAGAATTCGTGGTTGATAAGTTTATGTCTAACTACAAAAAACCACCAAACTGCTTTCCAAAGTGGCTATATCATTTTACATGGTTACCTTTTCACCCACGATGAATGTAGTATCATTTTACTGAGAGGAGAGGGAGGTTCAACAGGATGAGGAAAATAGCACACGATTACACAACTAGTCACAGCAAAGCGGGGGTCTAAAACCGAAATCCCCGATTCCATATCAGAACTGTTTAAAATCTCAAAGTTAAATAGATTTTTCGAGGTTAAACAAATCTCTCTGTTTCAGGACTTAAGAGGATTTAATGTCCTGTTAGTCATAAGGAACTTCTAAGAGGAATTAATAGCACACAGGGTTTCTCCACATATTTTGTTCATGGGACCCTTTCCTATTATAGTACACATCTTCCGTTGCATTTCCTAGAAGCAGAGCCAGAGACAGGAACCTAGATGTAAAAGACTTGTTGAGGAAACAAATGCACCATGCAATGAGAAAGGGGCTAAGCAAGGGTGATGCTACAGTCTGAATGTTGTAGTCACCTCCGAAACTCCTGTTGAAACTTAATACACAGTGCATCAGTGTTGGTGGGTAAGGCTTAATGTGTTTAGGTCATGAGGGCTCCACCCCCATGAATGAATTAATCCCACTAGTAAAAGGACCCATGGAAGTGGGTTTGCTCTCTTTACTTTCCATCATATGAGGACACAACATTCATCTCTACTTGCTCTTTTGCCATGTGAGGAGCAGTGATTCTTCCCTCCAGAGGATGCAACATTCAAGGCGCCATCTTGGAAGTGGAGACTGGGCCCTCACCAGACACCAAACCTGCTGGAACCTTTATCTTGGAGTTCTCAGCCTCCAAGACTTGGGCAATGACTTCCTGTCCTTTATAAATTAGTCAGTTTCGGGTATGATGTCATGGCAACAAGAATAGACTAAGACATTTGCTTTATTACTTGCTGCAAGAAGAGGAGACTATGGGAGGAACTTGTAGCCTTCTTTTAAGGTTTGCCTTCAGCCTAGCGTGGTGGCTCAGCCTGTAATCCCAGCACTTTGGAAGACCGTGGTCAGAGGATTGCCTGAGCCCAGGGGTTCGAGACCAGCCTAGGCAATTTGGTGAGATCTCATCTCCACAATAAATAAAAAAGTAAGCCAGGTATGGTAGCACACGCCTTTAGTTCCAGCTACTTGGAAGGCTGAGGCAGAAGCATTGCCTAAGCCCAGCAGGTGGAGGCTGCGGCAGCCGTGAGTGTGCCGCTGCACTCCAGACTGGGCAACAGAGTGAGACCCCAACTCAAAAAAAAACAAAAAAAAGTTCTGCCCTCATCTGACTTATAAATAGTGGTATGGCTCCGATCACAGTTTCTAGTCAATAAAATAACTCCCTTTCTGATGGCCCCCTGTGTTAAACTGCTTTTAGAAATAACAAAACTTAAAATATTGTAGAGATAAAGAGCAATTAAAAAGGGCACAAGCAGTAGTTAATGAGTTAGCAAACATTTCCAAAAGAACACTAAAGAACTATACTAAATCCCAAGTCACCAGCCAAGTATGTCAGCATTATTTTAAAATGTACAGAGCTTTTCTACTTTCACTAGGAGGGAAGAGAAAGTTGACTTGTTTCTATTTCTAAGGTAAATGAAGGTCAAGAAGGCCATAAAACTTATTTTAAGACCAAGCCAGGGCAGTGATCTGACAAGGTTATAGAACAGGAAACCTTAATTAAAGTTTCCAAGTAAAGAGGAAGAACTTAACTACTTGGCTATATTCTTTGTGTAAAGAAAGTCTTTCAAAATTCTGTATCTCAAAAAGTCTTTGCAATTAATTTAAAATAAGTCATCTTTTTCAAGGTATTTAGATTTATGATGCAAAGATAGCTTTTAACTTAATTGTTAATTTCCCTCCCCAAAACCTTCCACATACACAACAGTCAATTAGGAGAGTATTCTTTGACTATTCAGCATGTATATAGCTACTGAAGCATACTTTGAATCCTTTCTTATGAAATTACCTAAATTTAGGATCCTTTCCCAATTGCCTGTGAGTTGTCCAGAATGACAAGACGTTATGATTTTTTTCCTTCAAAAATAGGACATAAGAGACCACGATTTATTTCCATAGTATTGAGGCAATATGAGCATACAATCATCTGTGTCAACCGTTCAAAATTGTTTCCCAACATTAAATTAAGAGGGATCCCAGAAAGTGCTCGTTTGTTTCCATGGGCATAGGGGGGAACTCGAGAATTGTGATGACCCACCCAAAAATTAAATCTCGGTGTGCCCGACTTTACTTATATTTGTTCTACCATGAAAGTAACGGAGTAGCTGAAGTTGGAAATATTCCCCTCAGTTACTTGACAGTCCCTGATCTCATCAGCTCTTCAGCTATGAGCACATAGCCATTAAATAACATAAAAGAGTTGCACATGTTTAGGTTACAGAATGCCGTGGCCTCTTAAAAAAAAATCGTGGAGTTCCATTTGTCCAATTCTCTTAGAGCAATGAACAAAGAATGGATAACTGTTTTAATAATGTGCTGTTTGACTGAGGGATTTTTCTCCTTCTACTCTGGCCTTCACACTTTTCCTCAAATAGGCCACACTCCTGCCTAGGCCTGCATGACATCATGTGTAAAATGGAGGTGTTTGACTCTTGAAAAATTAGAACACTTGGAAATAGTGAGCTAATGTTCCTGCTGGAACATTGAGGATAAAGCTGAGTATCAGCTGCCACTTGAGCTTGGACATATAGGCTCTCGTTTATTGCCGTGCCAGCGGCACGCTGCTGGTAAACGTCTAACAACCAGCTCTTGGGAGATAGAGAACTCTGATTTGTAGTGTTTGCCAATTTCAATGCTATAAATATTCCTGCCATGGTTAATTTCAAGTTACCTCTGTGATGTTAATTAACTTACAAATCTCCTAAAAATTTAACAATCGGCTCTCGTGTGAGCTGGTTCTGCCATACCACTGCACAGTGCCCAAGATTCCACACCCACACAACGGAGGTATATACATTAAAACTATCCCTACTTCACACACCTGCCTTACCTGTCTAGACTTTGTAGAACATCCAAATTAGCCACCACTGGAGTAGATGATTCTAGATCCTTCCAGCTATAACATTAGAAAATTCCATGACTTATAGGGAGATTTCTTACGAACACTTTCTACATTAATATTAGGACAGTCTCCTATTGCCTCACTATTTTTAGATCTAGAAAGGACTTCTAGAAGATTGAAATTCTTATCTGGATTTAGATGACTCTAAAAACTTCATCATCTTTTTCGGCGATCCTTCCACCTCAGCCTTCCGAGTAGCCGGAATTACAGGCGCGCGCTCCCATGCCCGGCTGATTTTTTGATTTATTGTAGAGATGAGGTCTCGCTGCCCAGGCGGGTCTCGAACCCGCGGGCTCAGGCAATCCATTCACCTCAGCCTCCCAAAGGCGCGGGATGACAGGCTGAGCCACCGAGCCCGGCAAACTTCATCATCTTATTCCTGTATTCACATAACAACATCTTGGCTGGTCTCTCCCACTCCAGTCTCCCTGGCTCCAACCGTTTCTGTGCCAGACAGCCACTAGAGTAATTGCCCTCCAACAGCTGTGAGAATGAAACCCTCCAACCACCATTTTAAAACATCATGTCACTTTCTTACCAAGCAAGCTTCAGAAGCTTCCTGTGACTTGTCCTATCTAATTCAAACTCGTGGGGCTAGCATTCAAACCTGTCCGCCCATAAGCAAGAGCAATAATCCTGAGCTATTGTGGCCTCTCATAAAACCAGTTAAAGTCTTTGAAATCCCTGCAGACCCCCCACGTTGCATCTCAATTTCCTTATTCACAGAAGACAGCAATAACTCTAATTCACATCTTTCATCAGACTTGCTAGAATTCAGAGTACCTAGTAAATATGCTGTCTGCATACTAAGTCCTAGGATGTGCCACAGGATCTTTTAGCACATGCATGTCCCTGATAAATTCCAAGTCCCTAGTAAAAACAGGAAACATGATAAGGGATAAACATTTCATTTTAACACTTTCAGGGCCACCTGCAAAGCAAATCTTCAGACGCTTCGGCGTTTCCTAAAAGCACTGAACCTTTTTTCTCTTCTGCCTATAGCTATTGATATTTTTAACCAGAGTCTACTCAGAAACCTTTTTCCTTAGCCCACGGAATAGTAATCAGAGAGTATCCTTCAACTTGGGTCTCTTTGTGAGTCCTATTTATCTTGCACCACGGTTTAGGACACATTCCTGAATATCACATGCTATGGATTGAGGAACAGACTTTATTAAGGAAAGACGAAACTCACAAAGACAGGATGAACAAAACGTTGTTGAAGTCCCAATCAACTGATCCGCTCAGCACACATATGTCTGCCTATCACTATGGTAGACAGTTTCCAGCGTTCGGAGAGCTTCCAACCGTAAACACCTGCAATCTTTCTTCAACTCTGCTTGAGGACTTTCTTGCAGTCTCATCTGAATTTGCTGGGTAGCAGGCGGGTGCAACCTGCAAGCGTGGGGAACTTACGCCCTCAGAGGCAGTCTCTGCCAACCCGGAGATGGGAATCAGCAAATAGATGCCCAACTATGTTCTTTGGAGGGATATCTCTGAAGTGTATCCTATACCATTCCTCAGGCGTCCCCAGAGGCTGAGCCTCACACAGTCATCTACTCACTGGCATACGTTATGTTATCTTTCCTCTGTTTACAGTTTCATTTTCCTCATCTTTTCGCACCTTCCTTGTTTTCCCAAATAACCCATCTGAACCCACATCTTAAGCTCTGCTTTTGGACAAACCAAGATTAAGACACAAGGTCAGTGAACACAAAGGACACAGTGCCCTTGTCCCACTCTCCCTATGGGGAGGAATGCTTGGGCCTAGGCTATCACCTGGTCACACAGAAATGGATTTTTGTTCCAGAGAAGGATTCCCACCCACGCGACATCTCCCTTCTTACAAATCAGTGGTTCTCAAAACCACGGGCAATTTTAATCCTCAAGGGATTAAAGATGTCAAGGAAACATTTTTGGTTGTCACAAAGGGGGACAACATCTAGTGAGTTGAGACCAGGATATTGCTAAACATCCTATAACTCACAGGACAGCCCACTACAACTAAGAATTATCTGTCCCAAAGTGTCAACAGCGCCAAGGGTGATAAGCCTTGTTACAAAGCAAGCATGATGGCTCAGCCTGTAATCCCGCGCCTTTGGGAGGCTGAGGTGGAAGGATTGCCAGAGCCCAGTGGGTGGAGGCTGCGGTGACTGGGAGCGGCCACTGCACTCCAGTCTGGGCGACTGAGTGAAACTCCAACTCAAAAAAAAAACAAAGCAAGCATGAGAACAACTCTATGCAGAAATGATCAGACCATTTTGGTACCAGTTATCGTAGATGTGCGTACCAGCTATTTACAGGAAGTATCTGGAAGTACCCTCTGCCCAGCACCTGGAGTCCTTGGGGCATGGAAGTTGCAGTACCCCCTCAGAGGAGAGAAACCACAAGTCCTGGGGAAAGCTGAGTTTGAAGTGCTCCCCTCCTGCACTTGTTCCCAGTTACTTGTCCAGGTAAACTCAGAGTGAGTTCCTGGGATCACTTCTCAACTTTGCACCACAGAAAGAATACATTCCCTTGCCCTCCTATACCTTCTACCTAAGGAAATAATTCTTTTTTTTTTTTTTTTTTTTGAGTTGGAGTGTCACTCTGTCGCCCAGACTGGAGTGCAGTGGCCACTCCCGGCCACTGCAGCCTCGACCTGCTGGGCTCCAGCGATCCTTCCGCCTCTGCCTTCCCAGTAGCCGGAATTACAGGAACGCGCTACCACACCCGGCTGATTTTTTGATTTATTGTAGAGATGAGGTCTCGCTGCCCAGGCGGGTCTTGAACCCGCGGGCTTAGTCAATCCACTCACCTCAGCCTCCCAAAGGCGCGGGATTACAGGCTGAGCCACTGAACCTGGCTAGGAAATAATTCTTAAAACCATTCTCTAGATCTCACAAGGTGAGAGAGAAAGCCAGATGCTAAGGTTATCCCATTGCCACCTTGGCTGATCCAGCATGAATAAAATTGGATCAAACTTTTCTGGGCACAAAGAACATCTTCTTTAAAGGTTCTATCTCTTGAAGGTATCACTGTGAGCTCCACCAGACACACAGAGCAGCAATCACAGTACACAAAACTCACTGGTGTCTCAAGCAGGAAAGCGTCAGACAGGACAGCAAACCCAAACGGGTGACCTGCCTCGAGGTACATAAACCTGCTGCCCAGCCCATTTTCTGGGACTCATTCAGCCCACACAGCAACTGGAAAAGCACTGCCCAGAAATTCTACCCAGAGATTTCAGGCAGAATGGACTCACAACCAAAGAGCACACCTGTCTACAAACACGGGCCCCTTGGCTGCAATAATCAGCAAGCCCCACCCTTGTAGGTGGCTTCTGGCCAAAGTAGAGAAATGGCTACCCCATTCTAAGCCCATCTCAGTCTCATATTAAAGTCCCACAAGCTCTAGAGCAGCTTTGCAAATCACTAATGGTTTCTTTTTGGGGGAAACAGAGAAGCAGAGAAGTGTGGCAGCCGGCTGACTGACAGAAATCCACAACCTGGCAGCAAGCCCCAGCCCAGAAAACAAAAGGGTCTTCTTGGTTCACCTGTCAGGACTATGCTTATTCCTCGGGCCTCTTCCCATGGAGCTTATCTGATTCCTTCAGTCAGGTGTGATGGAGCAGAGAGTGCTGACATCATCACAGAGGGCGAGCGGCTGGCTGGAAGCCGCCAGGGGAAACTGGCATAAGACGCTGCTCTCAGCAGTGGCTGCAACAGCCTGGGAGACATGGGATTTCTCTCCTTCCAAACTGGCAGCTTGAAAAACAAAGCAGCCGGGGCCAGGGCTGGGCGCCGGGAGTGTGGGGGAAATATCTGTACCTACCTTGTGCCCTTGTTCCTCCCTTCTATCCTGTCCTTCCAAGAAATGAAGCAGCCTTTCAAAGCTGCGGGAAAACATTACCCAGACTTGGCTTCATCAGGCAAAATCTTTAGTTATTATTTAGTCCTTCTCTGCCACCACTTTGACAAGTAAGTATCCTATCAGGATTTTCTCAGAGCCATGGTTCTCAAAGTGTAGACCCTGGAATAGGCATCACCTGGGAGTTTTTTAGAAATGCAAATTATCAGCCTGACCCCCCCAACCCTGTGGAGTCAGAAGCTCTGGAGGTGGGACTGAGCAATTTGTTTTTGCAAGCCCGCCAGGAGATTCTAATGCACTCTAAAGTTTGCACTCCCCTGACAGAAAGGAGCAGAATTCATTGCCAGTCCCAGGCTTCACAGGTGATTTTAGCTCCAGCAGAGAATTCACACCTGGCAGATGCATTCCTTCCGTTTACCCTTCCTCACTGATACTGTCTTGGCACCACCACTCCTCTCCCAAAAATATTATTTACCGACTTCAAGCTTTTCAAAATTTGCAATTTAAACTTCTCCTCTGAGTGTGAATGTTATATTAGCATAGACTTCTCATAGAATGCAAATGTCCCTAGTTGAATGCATTTCAAAGCTGAAAACCCTCACACCTGTCATCCTATTAGTGAATTTATTTTACCCTAATACAAGTAATCCTATATGAACCCAATCAGCATTTTTTAAAGAAAACGGTTACTTGTTTGAAAATGATTGTATGGAGGAGAAAGGTAGTAGTGAAGAATTGTGTATCTACCTCAGTATGTGAGATAAGGTATGTATCTACCATAGGCAAATGTTTCACACAAAGCTTATTTGGGGGGCTACTTTATTTTACAGTATCATCGCCTCTCATCTCCAAACTGTTTATAACAAGGTCACTATATTTCATCCTGATTTTCATGGGTCTTAGAATCATTTCTCAATACAGCCCTTACATCATTATCAGCCAGTCCAGACTGCCCTGTCTTCTCCAGCTAGCCCGTGGTCTTCTAGACCTTTGCCCTTTCCTTTGGCAATGTCCTCATTGACATATGACAATGCTACCTTCTCCGTGAAGATATCCCCAATCCTCCAGTCAGAACAAATTCTTCCTAATCTATCTCCCTACTCAGTTGGCAGAGATGAAATAAATGTTAGTACTCAATGCTGGCAATAGTGTGATGAGAGGCGCTTTCATATACTTCTCCTGGGACATAAATCAGAGCAATTTTTCTTTTTTCAAAATTTTTACTTTAAAGTTGCGGGGTGCCATTTGGGGTTAGGTATTCGAATGGTCATTGTACAGGTAAAGTTTTGGCCTCACTTTGGTCCCCACGTCACCTGGTTTGAGATCAGGAACCCTTATTGATGAAGTATGCCCTCCCCCACCTCCCATCATCCCCCACTCCCTCCCCTTGCAGTTTCTCACTACTGGCAATCCCTTTCTTATGGTATTATGATAATTGTTCAGGACCCACTTATGAGTGAGAACATGTGGTACTCGGTTCTTTGTTTCTGTGGTAGATCACTGAGTATAAAAGCAACTGGGTAGTATATCCAATGACCCAATATTTGTATTTTTAAGAATCTATCTGTAAGACATGTTAGGACTGTAATGTTCATCTTTTAGGTGATCTGTTCAATCTATAGACCATCATCCTCTGATCTTTGGTAACTGGCTCCTGTGTATATTGGTAACACAGTATAAAGGTTGACAGCAGATTTGGGAGTTGATTGCCTGGATTTGAAACCTGGCTCTGAAACAAGATACCTATGTGACACTGTCATTGAATAACTTAAATTCTCTGAGCCTCAGTTGAATCAACCATTTAAAAGAATGACACTAGTACTATCTCTCCTGTGTAAAGATTGTGTGAATGGCCTATATCAGACACTTGGCCAAGGATATGAAAGCCAGTTCACTCTTAGTAATCACTAACTATTAGTACTTTGCTGCTTTATTCCCTTTTCTATAGCTGATTGAACCAAGGTGATTGCATAGAACTTAAGCTTGGGTCAATCAGAATTTTCTCCAAAGAATTTGGAATTGTGGTTGAGTCTATTTGTTGTTAGAAGTATTACATATAAGCATATTCTTCCATGTGGATTGAGAACCTATGAAGAATCTGCAGAAAAAGTGACTGGGAAATTTTACAATAAGACCACAGGAGAGGCAAGAAATGGTGAGAGTTCTGTGGACTTGGCGATCCTTGGTTCTGCTCCCTACTGGCATCCTGGCTTTATTCTTGTCCTTGGGTTTTAGGAAACACCCAGATTCTCTTCAATGAGTTCCTTCTTCTGCATAGCTTAGCATGGTGATTATTATCTGTCTGCCCTCTCAGATCCAGTCTTTACCATGTCTGCCCTGCTCTGTGCCTTGGAAACTAACAATGGGATTGTCATCACACAAGACCCCTTGCCCCTATGGGCCACACCTGTTACCTTGTGATTTCATCTTTGAGATCTTTTTTGTTTAATTGAATTCCCAATCATACCATATTCTTCTATAACAAAATATATGCAAGAAATTTTCTCTTATTCCCTGAGTTAGGGTTATCTTCCAGATTGAGTTGTCTTCCACTTGTGTTTTCATCCCCGCTCTGTGATGTGTTTTATAGCTGCTATATGGTTTTCTTTTTCATCTTATGGTTATCATGAGAAACTTGTCCAGAATTTGTATTTCATCTTCCACAGAGTGAGTAAATGATGTCCCCTTAAGTTCTATTTTTTGAGACCTTTTTGTATCGCCTATAAACTATTAATAAAGTCTGGGCATTCGGGTCCTAACTAATTGCTTTTGTTCTTGTTCTAGTGAACCTAGCAAGCTTGAGTTGAGTGACTGACAGGAATGGAAGGAGGGAGTTCAGCTTAGATGAGGCTACAAGCAAAAGCCCTGGGCTCTCTGATAACTCCTGCTTATTTTTTCTTTTGAGTTGGGATCTCACTGTGTCACCCAGTCTGGAGTGCAGTGGTTCAGTCACACAGCCTTGACCTCCTGGGCTCAGGCAATCCTTCTGGCTCAGCCTCCTCAGTAGTTGGGACCACAAGCATGTGCCACTATGCTGGCTAATTTGTTGTTGCTGTTAAGAGACAAGGTCTTATTATGCAACCTAGGCTGGTCTCAAACCCCTGGGCTCAAGTAATCCTCCTCAGCCTCCCAAAGTGCTGAGATTATAGACAAGTACCACGGCCAGTCAATATATCCCGATTTTGACAGATGCCTGTTTTAAAGTAGGGTCTATGCCGCCTGTGTAATGTCATGTCCTAGCCCTCCGAGAGATATTCTGAATGCTCAGAGTATGCTCCCCACTCTATGGTGGAGCTCTGGAGTCTGTCCTTCCTCAGGGAGGATCAGCCTCAGTTGTTCATTTCCCATTTAGCTATTTCAGTCCAGAGAGAGAAAGGGGAAGAATACTCTATCGTTTCACTTCTCTCCAGTTTGGGGATGATTAATAGAAATTTTGGGGATCTTGTAGACTCTCTATGGCATAGACTGTTGTATTTACCAAGACCTTCATTCCTCCTTGACACACATATGGATTACATTTCCCAGCCTCCTTTGCAATTAAGGATAGGTGTCACTGAGGTCTCCTGGCCAAGTACTACCTACTGCTTCTAAGCCTATTCCATAAAAACTTCTCATTAATAATTTTCTACTCTCTTTCCCTTAATGAAGTGGCCATGGAGCGTCTAGAGGAGAAAGGATCCAGAGGCGGAAGGAGCCTAGAAGCTACATGGATAATCATTTTGGACTATGAAATGAGTAAGAAAGAAAACCGTAGTATATTCAACACTGAGGTTTTAACATTTCATGTTGCAACTATTAGCCTACCCTGATTAACACACTCACCAATATTGCGATTTAAGTTTGGAGCTGTGGTTCAGAGACATGTCACGCCATACCACAATGTTTGGATTCTTTTCTTGGCTGCCACTTGAGGAAATTTAGAGCATTCAGTTATTTCCCTTTCTCTGTTTTATTCTCCTGGAGATCTGTTTATTTACTAGTCTTTTACTGGTGTTTATTCATTCCATTAGGGAGATTGTGTAAACCCAAATGGTCATTGTTTCCTAGAAGTGACACAGCGCGTTTTAAAAAATCTATTACAGCCATTTTTCCATTCTGTCTTGCCGTATATGTAGGTAATTACAAATCCGTTTCTTTCCCAGACTATAAGCTTTATGAATTCAGGAATGATGACCTACTTTTCTGGCAATTCTCATGGGTACCATAGCAGCTGGTTCTAGTAGGCACCCAATATTTTCTGACTAATAGGTATACTTGTCATCGATAAGATTGGATGGCTGAGCCCAGAATTTTGTCAGCAAGTAGTAGCTGAAGGCAAATATAAGTAAACTAAGCACTGAAAATAAACATCAAGTATAAGCTACAGATACAACCATCCATGGCCATATAGAAGATTTAGCCCAAGCACTTCAAACATACCTCAATAAAGCTGGAGATTAATTAATTAGCTAATTAGTTAATTAATTTTTTTTTAAAAGAAACTCAAACATTCATCATTTTACCTGCAATAAGAAAAAAATAAAGTACAATCTACTGGAGTGGACAAATATGTTATCAATTACATAGAAATAATTACTAAATCTACTTTGCTGGTATCAACAGAAAGCCAAGTGAAATTTTTAAAATTATGAATGTTGCTCAAACATCAGTATGTCAGTTTCGCTGTCCATTGACAAATAAATTTTGTGACACAAATCTCTCAACAAACCTTCTACGACATAATTCCATCTTTCCCTTAAAGTGTGTAATCATATCATTACTTTTCAAGTACATTGGTACAGTGCTTTTTAGCTCTTAACTTCAAAAATGCTGAAAAACAATAGACCCCTAGAGAAACAATGAAATTTACAAATGGATCAAATAGATAATTGTAATCTTTGAATTTTCTTGAACTTCCTGAGATAAAAGTCCATCCAACATCCATGTACAGAAGTTCAAGGTCGTGGCTGGTGGTCACTCAAATCTAAACCTAAAGCTAGAACTAAAGTAAGGTCATCAGACATTCCATTGTCCCATCTATATATCTATTGTTTCATCATAAAATGGAAAAGATTGTCTTTTCCTACCAGTTGATATTCACAAACTTATCTCTCCTCTGAGCTAGATTTAGTTCCAACTGCACACTCAGTGTCTCCATTTAGATGCCTTGTGGGCATCTAAAAATGATATACAGTCAAAACTTTTGACTGCCACCATCTTTGTCCTACCTTGAACCTATTTCTGGGCAATCTTCATCATGTCAGTTTATCATCCAACTCTTAATCATGTCTCAATAGTGAGTACCATTTTTGATATGACTTTTTCTTACTTCCTTAATTTATCACTTTTGCAAATTCTGTCATATCTTCCTCTAAGATATATTTTATCACATCTCTACTGTTACAATACTAATCTTGGCCATCACTGAATCTCAGCTGGACCTCAGTAATAGCTTCTAATTGGTTTCCTTCTACTCTTGTGTGCTGATCTATCTACCATATACTGCCAACATATTTTGAAAATGCATACCAAATCATTAGCTTTCTTTTATAAAGGCCTAAAAGGTACTAAATCATTTCACCCTTGCTACTAATCTACTAATCTAATTTTTCATATTATTTTTCTCCTTCTACGTTTTCTTTAATTCATAGCCAACATCTTTTTAGTTTCTCCTATATGCCAAGCTCCTTTTCACTTCATTTGGTTTTTGCATTTGTCATTTAACCTCCTGCTAAAAATTTCCTTCCACCATAAAATGGCTATCTTCCCATCTCACTAGAAATTTTACCCCCTCAGAAAAACATTCCAAAATCCCCCCTCCTCCATCTTTCCTCTATGTTTTGTTCACTTGGTGACTTATACAATGCTTGACACTTAGTTGATGCTTAATAAATGTTATTGGATTAAATGAATGAATGAGTGTGAGAATCTATTTTAGTGACAGACCCACTGTGATTGCGATGACATCTTTATGTGCATTATTGTTAAGTTTATAGCAAAACAAGTAGAGAAGTTTTCACAAAGCAAAGAGAAGTTATTTTTGCTCCCCAAAGGAAGAAAAAAAGCAAGAGTAATTCTGGAAGAGAAAGCGTTTGTCAGGTGGAGATTTAACAAAGGGTGAGGACAGAAGTAGCTAACAGGAGGGTTGATTTAGAATATAGAGTAGAAAATATGAACTCCTCCTTTGTCACTACTGCAAAATCTTTATTAAACCTACCTTGATCACTAATGCATTTGTGCAGAAAGATTCACTGAAGAGGAGCTAGGTATTGCTTCTGGATTAGCATGGATTAAAACATGTAGTAGACATATAACATAGAGAAACCCATGAAGTGTGCGCACACAAAAGAACCAGAGAATAGGAAGATGTGGCATTCTCAAGACCATGTAAAATTTTCAGAACAAGACATAAAAAGCACAAAACATAAAAGAAATGGCGATACTTTACATACATCAAAATTAAAATGATAACTAAGAACAAAGGAAAAAAGCAACAGAGTGAAACATATATTTGCTGTACATATAACTGACAATGTTTTAGTACCCAGGATGTAAAAAAACTCCAACATTTCTCTTTGGAGAGCAATTGGCAATATCTATTAAAGTTGAAGATATTCATATCCAAAAATTTAACAATTCCATTCTGGTCCAATCCTCTATAGAACCCTTACACATAGAAACATGAATAAGAATGTTCTTTGTAGCACTGTTTGTCATGATGAAGTAGAAACATCCTGAGTGAATGGATAAACAGATAATGGCAGAATTATACAAAAGAAAATATACTGTAGTTATAAAATTTCTAAACCCGAATAGCAAAACTATTTAGCATTTATGGATCTGAAAGTATGTATTAAAATATAAAAACATGCACAAGAATAAAAAACATCATAATCATATTAATGGTTTTCTCTGAAAATAAGGACAAAGAAATAAAATCAGCAAGTCTGAAGAAAATACCATGATTTTATAAGACTGGAAGGGGTATCCATGAGGACTAATGACCTTTGTGCTAAAATAACTTGTATATATAAAATGTCTAGAAAATAAGCAAAAATTTAAAAACTTAGGAAATTAGTATAAAGAGAAAAAAGTAGAATAAAGTAAGAAGGAAACTGGGAGAAGATAAACACACAAAAAATAAACACTGTACCCTACCATCTACATGACAAAAACAAACAATAACAAACTTTCTAAAAGTAAACCACTTAAACTGTGTTCTCAATTCTAGGAGAAAAATCCTTACATGCAGATAATGGTATTGCATGAATTCAGAGATTCCCTAACCACAAATTTTATGAGTTTCAGCAATTGTTGCAAGCCCTTCACTTTTGGACAGAAGAATCAAAGTCAAATGCCAATTTTATTTTTTGCCATTGGGCTATAAGCAGTGTAGATTACTATAAGCAGTTGTAAGTGTCTTGCCTGGTGGATATATTTCTAAGTTAGTCTGACAGAGGGGACATAAAGTGGTGTCTCTGAAAGCAAATGAAATTATACTGTCATAAATAGGTAAAAGCTCTGGTCAGGGCACAACATGCGCATTGCCCAATGAATCACTCCAGGCAGTTCTCTTTGCCTAAAATAATCCAGCGTCTTTTGTGTTGGAAGAAGTCATGAATCTTTTACCCCTCCTTGCAGCAAGAGCATCTCTCTGCACTGTTAGCTGTGAGAAAACTTCTTAAGATAGAGGGGAGAGAAAAAAATATACAGCAAGAACTTGAACTCCGAGAAGAAAAAAATGGGTCACGATTTTGTCTCTTCTTACTCATCTTTGGAGAAACTAAATTCACTTCAAATCAACTAGGGATTTAGCCTCCTTGTAAAGAAGCTAAGATTTAATCATAATATAAAACCTGACACAATTACAATTTAATTTAAACCAGCATTGCTTTTGGTCCTTGTTTTCCTGGAAGTTCCGACAGACCCTAATGCCCTGAATAAATTAGCAATGTAAAAAGATGTACTTTCTTTATAATACGTCGGGATGCTTTACTTCACTTCCTCATATTTTCCCAGTTCCTGTAGACTTGGGCAACGGGGTCTCATCCTCAGGGATATCCGAGCCCTACAGGGATATGTTTAGAATCTCAGGCGCTTTCCTTGCTCAATTCCCCATGGCCGTGGTGACTGGGATCTATATTCCCAAAGAAGTTTTGACACTGTCCCAGCTTTCAGAGCTCAGAGACAGAAAACTTCCATCCTAGCAAGGACCACGTGGCCTTTGTCTTCCATAGAGAGCAGCAGGTTGTGATCTCTCCATTTTTGACACAGGCTGAGTCCAGATTGTGATGTAGATTTTATTTTATTTTAAACTACTTCTAACCTAGATATTGTAATGTAAATGAGTGTGACATGTCTAGGAGAAGACAATTTCCCTATTTGGAAATATACTCCAGAGGTGATTAGTTGACATTTATTAAGAAGACCACACATAAGAGATGACACCTACAAGGTTTCAGCTAGCTTTATTGCTGATCAACACCAGAGTTTTCTCAATCAGCACAATGGATACTATAAGTGGGTTTTCACTGGTGAAATCAGTGGCTTATTAATATGCATAAAGTTAGATATATGCTTTCATGGGTGAAAATGATGGTATTCAAGATACAAGGATGGGCTGGAATACAGCAGACACATTACTACTTATACATGAACAGAGAATAAAAGTCTAGCACACTTTCCACCCAGAGTAACAGTTCCCTAAGTTTGATTCCTAATTGGTCCTGGGGCGTTGGTTCAGAACGTTCTTGACCACTAGATTCTTTGCTAGAGGGAAAAATGATTAGAAAATTTCACAGACTAGTGCACATTTGCTGTAAACTTTCATACAAGATGGTTTTGGAGTGGACCAAAGGGCAGAGCCAGGACTTCATGGAGTGTGCAGAACTTTGTGCCTGCTTGTTTTACATTTCCCATGTGTAGAAGAATTCTTCTTGAAATTTGCTTTCCTTATTCCACAAAGAGATACCAAGAGGAGAATAGTATGTCTTACCATCTCTCTTGCTAACAAGCAGCTAATAGTCATACATACCCACTTTGGTTCAAGTCCAGTTTTAGCATAAGAACTAAGGTTGGCTCAAACAATGGCTTGAAGAGGAAGCAAAAAGAGGAAAAGACCAGAGGATATAATTGGCAATAAATGGATAATGGGAAAGAAGGAGTTAGGGACAGGTAGACTTACAGGGACAAAGGGAAGTAAAAAGTAGATAGATGAAGTGGCCGGGCTCAGTGGCTCAGCCTGTTATCCTAGCACGTTAGCAAGTGGAGGCTAGTGGATTGCCTGAGCCTACAGGTTTGAGACCAGCCCAGGCAGCTTGGCGAGACCTCGTCTCTACAATAAATCATTATTTTATATTTAAATATTTAAATATTCTTCGGGCATGGTAGCACGCACCTATAGTTCTGGCTACTTGGAAGGCTGAGGCAGAAGGATCACAAGAGCCCAGCAAGTCTACACTGGGGTGGCCATGAGTGTGCCACTGCACTCCAATATTCAAAACTTGGGAATAAGAGGAAATAATAATTGCATATCCTCTCAGTGTCACAGAAATAGAATTTAACAGGACTTCTCTAAGATTATTTAGTTTTCTAGGAGACTATACCTTTGGTTAGCCAATTACCATTAATTAGGATTCATAATCTTTGAGGTTATATGTTAACTTCCATTTTGTGTGACAGAAACGCAAATGATACATGAACAACAGAAATGGCAACCCCAAAAGTTACAGTTTTATTGCCCTATAGGAAGTGGGGGAGAAAAAACCCTAAATCTAGCAATTTATTCTAGCAGTTCTTCTTTCAAACCTAAATATACCCAGTTTCTCAAATTCTCTTTGAACCAGCTTTAACATCCTGCTGGTTCCCTCATTAATGAGTTAAGTAAATCTTTGACATGATAGGCATATTAAAATTTTTTTTAAATTATACTTTGGTAGAAACTTGGAAGACTTGCCAAATCACTTATAAGTCATTTACAGTTACTCAAAGAACTAAGAGACAGATTGTTGTTTTATTATCATTACCCTCCAAAGGTCTACATGGAAAGGTATGAAATGTTTACTTTTGGAAGTGATCTTTTTATTCCTATATCATATAACAGAGATGAAATTGAGTCTGAGGTGAAGTAAATTTCCCCTTTTAAAAAGAACCAGAAAATATATTCAAAAGGATGCCTGTTTGAGTCTTTTCCCCAAGTTACACAACCTTTACTTTCTACAAGTAGAACTGAAAAATGAAATGAAAGAGTTACCACATAAATATGTTTCCATCTTAAGCAATCCCTTAGTGCTCATGTTCAGTGTTGCTCCAGGCATCTTGCTGAAGTCATTTACTGTAGCCTGGCCAAGGCTTCCACTGCCTGAGGCTGATTTTCCTTCAGCTGTAGGGTGATCTTCATTCTTATCAAGGAAGCAAGGATGTTTTATGGGCTCTTCCTACAGCACTTTCCTAATAATTGAATGAAGAATCTTGGCTTTGGTTCTAACTAGTATATTTAGGGAACAATGCGATTATTATTGCACTTTTTGAATTGTCAGAGTTTGAAATAAAATAAGCCTAAGAAGACCAAAATCTTCTAAAACAAAAACTCTCCCCAGTTTTGAGACCAAAGCTAAAAAGTTATAACTTTTACCTCAGTGCTTCACTTATTTTTCTTCCTTTAAAATATGAAGATTGGCTGGGCTCAGTGGCTCAGCCTGTAACCCCAGCACTTTGGGAGGCCGAGGTGAGTGAATTGCCTGAGCCCACGGGTTCGAAACCCACCCAGGCAACTTGGCGAGACCTTGTCTGTACAATAAATCAAAAATTAACTGGGCGCGGTAGCGTGCACCTGGAGTTTCGACGGGAGGATCACCTGAGCCCAGCATGCCGAGGCTGTGGTGGCCAAGAGTGTAGCACTGTTCTCCAGTCTGGGCAACAGAGTGCGACTCCAACTCAAACCACAAACAAATAAACAAACAAACAAAAAAATGAAGAATTGATTTTGATATATAAAGAGAGAACAGGAAAATAAAAACTAGAACAAAACCCTCAAAGAAGAGATGTTGAAAACTGTGAAGCTCAAAAAAAAAAAAAAAAAAAAAAAACCACATTGGTTATTGCATCATCCTATTCGTTGTATCTTTGGGGTGCCCTACACTGTGCTAGATACAACCATAAAGTAGGATCTACTTTAAAGAGACAAAATAAGCATAAAGCAGATAGTTAAATAATCCAGTAGTAAATGTGAGACAGACTCTAAATGCTACAGAAATTCAGAAGCATAGGGCTGGGGTACAGCAGAAGAAAGCAGATGGTCTGGAGACACAGGGAAGCTTGAATGCAGAGGTCAAAGTCCATCAGGGTCTTGAGCACTTTGTAAAACCGGAGAGAAGGATTAAAAAAAGGTTTCCAAAGGCCAGATGGATTCGTCTGCAGAGCGTTTGTGTTGGTAAATAATAATAGCAAGAACCTGGAAACAACCATGCTGCCCATCAAAAGAGGACTGGATTTAAAAAATGTGGTACATATACACGATGGAATACTACTCAGCCATAAAAGTGAACAAAATCATGAATTTCGCAGCAACCTGAATGGAACTAGAGTCTATAATACTGAGTGACCTCTCACAGAAACAAAGATCCGAGTATCACATGTTCTCACTCATATAATGGACCTTGAACATCCAATGTAATACTATAAGAAAATGACTGACGGTACTGGAAAACTATGGGGGGGGAGGGAGATGGGATTAACAGTAGCAAATATCTGTCTGGGGATGGGGAAACACCTCTTATCAACAAGGTGCCTGAATGAAACATAATTGTACACCTAACCCTTAACTGTACCCACAAAACCATAATAAAAAATATTGATTATAATAATAATAATAATAATAATAATGTACTCTTCATTGAGTCCTTATTCTTTGTCAGTTATAGTACATAGCAATTTACACAAATGTCATATATATTTAACTTAATTTCATCTAGTTATCTGTGAGATAATTATACCCATTGCTCAGATGAGAAGATTGGCATGGTGCCCAAGACTTTAACCAGGGATTATTGAGTTCACTCGCTGTATTTGTGTACATGTGGGGGGAGCAGAGAATATGTATGTGCCAGGAAAAGAAATGGAAAGGTCATTTGAAGTTGTAATGAAATTTCAGGGTACTGATACTCCTTAAACAGGAGGCTAAAGGGTCTATGCTTGAACCAACAGGCAGTAGAGAATAACTGTGGATTTCTCCTTGGGCATTTGGTATGATGAAATCACCATGTGGGATGGAAAAGCAGAGAAGGAAACAAGAGCCTGGATTGTAGATATCTGCTTCTTGCCATCTCCAAAGATTAGTTCCTTCTATTTTAAAAAAATATGGATATGTCTTTTTGCCCTCATATAGTTAGTTATATGCTACCTTAATTTTTTTGTTTCCATTATAAAATTTGGTTAAATGTAAACTCATCATTAAAAACAATTTTGGAAATTGCTTCATAATTTTAAAAAATGTTTCAAAATACTTTATCTTATTTGGACCTTGTGACGGTTAATTTTAGGTATCAATTTGACTGGATTAAGGACTACCCAGATAGCTGGTAAAGCCTTATATGTGGGTGTGTCTATGAGGGTGTTTCCAAGAGAAATTAGCATTTGAATAAGTAGTCTGAATAAGGAAGACCACCCCTACCTAATGTAGGTGGGCACCATCCAATCTGCCTGGATAGAACAAGGCAAAGGAAATGAAAATATGTTCACTTTCTTGATCCCTCTTTCAATCTCTTTTGATCTCTCTGCTGGAACCGGGACATCCTTTCTCTCCTGCCCTTGAACATCAGTACTCCAGTTTCTCCATTCTTTGGACTCCAGCACAGAAAACCAGCAGCCCCCAGATTTTCAGGCTGTTGGCCTCAGACCGAGAATAACACCATCAGCTCCCTGGTTCTTAGGCTTTCAGATTTGGACTGAGCCATGCTACTAACTTCCCTGGTCTTTAGCTTATAGATGGCATATTGTGGAACTTCTCAGCCTCCACAATCATGTGAGCCAACTCCCCTGATAAACCCCCTCTCACCTATCAATTTCTCTGTCTGTCTATTCGTCCATCCATCCATCCATCCATCTAACCAACCATCCAGTTAGCCAGTCAGCCATGTATCCATCTATCCCCTATTTTTTCTGTTTCTCTGGAGAACCCAACCTAAAACAGTTTTAATAACGATGCTGCAAGATGGAAGGGCATTACTTGTCATTTTACAAATGAGGAAAATGAAGCACAGAAAGTTAAAATGCTTGTCCTTCTGTCCTAGTTGCCATATCTGATACCATTATCTATCTATTAGAATCAAACAAACCAGACATTTGAATATCATCCTTGACTCTCCCTTTTCCATATTGTCTAACCCCAGACAGCCACTATGTCCCAACAGCTCTACATCATTTTAATAACTCTCAAATGCAACTCCCCATCCTTTGCCTAGCCTGCCTTAATCGAGGCATTTATCACTCCATCATTGGTCACCTGGATTACTTCAAAATCTTAGAATCAATTAATCTGCCTCCTGTCTCATTAACATCTGATACCTTTCTTAAATTACTGCCAGTAAGATTTCCATAACACATTAATCTGGTGGTATTTTCACCCCCACTTCCATGATTCTTATTCTTTTCATGAATAAATACAAACTCTTTGGTAGACACAATGTAATAAATGTTTGTGTTCCCTCCAAATGTATATGTTGACATCTTAACCCCTAAGGTGATGGTTTTAGGAAGTAGGGCCTCTAGGAGGTGATTAGGCCATGAGGGCATGTCTCTCACCAATGGGATTAACACCCTTATAGAAGAGACTCCAGAGAGCTAGTTAGCCCTTTTCACCATGTGAGGATACAATTAGAAGGCACCGTCTATGAGGAAGAAAACTTTTACCAGATAATGAAACTTGCCTGAGCCTTGATCTCGGAGTGCCCGGCCTCTAAAATTGTAAGAAATAAACAGCCGGGTGCTGTGGTTCAAGCCTGTAATCTCAACACTTTGGGAGGCCAAGGTGAGAGGATTGCCTGAGCCCACGGGTTTTAGAACAGCCTGGACAACTTGGCGAGATCTCATCTCTACGATAAATCAAAACATTAGTCGGACATGGTAGCATGCGCCTGTAGTTCCAGCTACTTGGAAGGCTGAGGCGGAAGGATCACCTGAGCCCAGCAGGTGGATGCTGGAGTGGTGGTGAGCCTGCCACTGCACTCCAGCCTGGGAGACGGAGTGAGACTCCAACTCCAAAAAATAAATAAATAACTATTAGTTTTAAGCCACCCGGTTTATGGTATTTTATTATAACAGCCTGAAGAGAATAAGACAAGACTCTTATAAAAGAGACCTCAGAGAACTCCTTCATCCCTTCCATCATATGTGGCCACAGTGAGAAGGCACTGCCTGTGAGAAATAAATTAATGTTATTTATAAGCACCCAGTCTGTGACTTTTTTTATACTAGCCTGAAATGACTAAGACAGTGGAGAACACAAGGTCCTTTATGATATAGCCCTCATGCACCCCAGTATTACCTTTTGCCATTTACCCTCCACACACCAGCACCACATCATACCTCCATCCCACACGCTGTATCTTCCGGTCACTTCAAATAACTTTGTGCTGGTCCCAAAAGGTCTCACACTGGAAATCTCTGCACATGTTGCTCTCTGTGCCCAGAATGTCCTCCCTGAACATTTCTACCAGGTAACTTTAACATTCATTTCCTACATTCCCTGTAGAAAGTCTTTCCAACCCCCTTAGACTAGAGTTGGGTGACTTTCTACACGCACTCAGTCATATTATAGCACCGACCACTTTCAAACCATGCTGTGCTTTTTTGTCTGTCCGTCTCATCACTAGCCCCCAACTGTCATTACATGTGGTGAGCTTGTTTTTGTTCCTCTGCATTTTCATTTGCGCCGCCCATTTCTTTTTTTTTTTTTTATTGGTCTTCAATTTTATTTTATTATTTTATTTTAGAGTTGTGGGGTAGAAGTGAGGATTTGTTACATAAGTAGGTGAAGTTTGGGCTTCCAGCTGGCCCTCTCTCCCCCTGATAGGGGACCAGGTACCCATTGTGTTGACACATGCCCCTTCCCTCTACACTCCCTCCTTCACCTGGAAGTGTCCAGCACCTGCTGATACCACCCTTGTGCTGATGTGATCAGTGATCAGGACCCGCTTATGGCCGAGAACAAGTGGTATTCAGTTGTTTCTGTGATAGTTCACTTAATATGATGGACTCCAGCTGCATCCCTGTTACTGCGAAGGTTGGGATTTTGTTCTTCTTTATGGCTGCATAATATTCCATCGTGTATACATAGCACATGTTCTTTATCCAGTCCACTTTCGATGGGCATTTGGGTCGGTTCCATGTTTTTGCTATTGTGAATATTGCTGCAAGGAACATACATGTGCTGGTGTCTTTTTGGTAGAGCGATGTATGTTCCATTAGGTATATTCCTGGAGGAGGGGTTGATAGATCATATGGGAACTCAATTTTTAGTTTTTTGGGAAATCACCACACTGCTTTCCACAAAGGTGGAACTAACTTACATCCCTACCAGTGTAGAAGGATTTCTTTTTCTCCACAGCCATGCCAGCACCTGTTTTTTACTTTTTTTAATCAAAATTATTATTTTATTTTATTTTGTTTATTTTATTATAGAGAGATGTGGGGTACAAGTAAGGATTAACTATACAAGTAGGCTACATGCAGCAAAGTATAGGTCTCCAACTGGCCCTCACTCCCCCTGGTAAAGGACCAGGTACCCTTTGTGTTGTTACATACTCCCCCCCTCCCTCTCTTGTCAGTGCCCAGTGACTTCCAATCCTTTCCTTGTGCAAATGGTGCTGAGGAAACTGGCTGACCACAGAAGCAGAAGAATGAAACTGCCTATCACAATATACAAAAATCAACTCTAAATGGATCAAAGACCTAAACATAAAACCTCAAACTATAAGAATTCTAGAAAAAACACAGGAAACATCTATATAAACATTGGAGAGGTGATGAATTCTTGACCAAATCCCTGAAAGCGAATGCCATAAAAGCTAAGATAAACAAGTGGGAATTCATCAAACTGAAAAGCTTTTGCACAGTAAAAGAAACCATCAAGAGAGCGGGGAAACAACCCACAGAATGAGAAATAAAAATATTTGCAAATTATGTATCTTACAAAGGCCTGACATCCACGATCTACAAGCAACTCGAAGTGAGACAAACAACCCATCCCATTGAAAAGTGGGCAAAGGACACGATTAGACATTTTTCATAAGAAGATATACAAGCAGCAACAGATGCATGAAAAAATGCTCATCCTCAATAATCATCAGTGAAATGCAAATCAAAACTATATCAAGATACCACCTAACTCCAGTAAAGATGGCCATCGTTAATAATTCAAAAAACAACAGATATTAGAGCGGGTGTGGAGAAAGGAGGATGCTTCTACACTGTTGGTGGGAGTGCAAGCTAGTTCAATCTCATGGAAAGCAGTGTGGCAATTCCTAAAAGAACTGAAAAATCTGGCAAGACCTCATCTCTACATATATCAAGAAAAATTAGCCGGGTGTGATAGAGCATGCCTGTGGTTCCAGCTACTTGAAAGGCTGAGGTGGAAGGATCGCCTGAGCCCAGCAGGTGGAGGCCACAGTGGCTGTAAGTGTGCCACTGCACTCCAGTCTGGATGACAGAGTGAGACTCCAACTCAAAAAAAAAAAGAACTAAAAATATGGTCCAGCAATTCCTCTCCTGGGAATATACCTGAGGAACATAAATTGTTCTACAAAAAAGATACCTGTTCACACATTTATTGCTGCACTATTCACAATAGAAAAACATGGAACTAGCCCTGCTGTCCATTGAAAGTGGACTGAATAAAGAAAATGTGTACATATACATGATGGAGTATTACACAGTCATTAAGAAGAACAAAATTATGAATTTTGCAGCAAATTGGATGGAGTTGGAGACCATCATACTCAGTGATCTATCACAGAAACCAAGAACTGAATACTGCATGTTCTCATTCATAATGGGACCTGAATATCAATCACATTAGCATTCATTTTTTGACTTTTTAATGACAGTCATCTTTACTGGTATTAAGTAGTTTCCCTTTGTAGTTTAATTTGTATTTCTCTGATGTTAGTGAGGCTGAGCATTTTTTCTTGTTTACTGGTTGCTTGTATGCCTTCCTTTGAGAAGTGTCTGTTCATGTCCCTTGCCCACTTTTGATTTAGCATTGTTTGTTTTTTTTCTTTCAATTCATTTGAGTTTCTTGTAGATCCTGGATGTTAGGCCTTTGTCAGATGCATAGTTTGCAAATATTTTATTTAATACATCTTTATTAAGAAGATTTTACTGAGCCAGGCTCAGTGGCTCAGCCTGTAATCCCATGCCTTGGGATGCTGAGGTGAGTGGATTGCCTGAGCCCACGGGTTCAAGACCCGCCTGGGCAACTTGGTGAGACCTCATCTCTACAATAAATCAAAACTTAGCTGGGCATGGTAGCGTGCGCCTGTAGTTCCAGCTACTTGGAAGGCTGAGGCAGAAGGATCACCAGAGCCCAGCAGGTTGAGACTGCGGTGGCCGGGAGCAGTCACTGCACTCCAGTCTGGGCGACAGAGGGAGACTCCAACTCAAAAAAAAAAAAAAGACTTTACTGGATACAGCAGTCAACTGGGCTTTGGGAAGCCCAGAGATAAAAGACATAGTCCTTACCTTTTAGGGGATCTTATGTGAACTTGAAAAAGGATGATATTCAAGAAAAAATAACAAAGCACTTATCAGATGGAGTAGGTTGAATGTTGTTCCCCCCAAAACATATGTCTAGCTGGAAGCTGTGAATGTGACCTTATTTTGAAAAAGAGTCTTTGAAGATGTAATTAAGATAAAGATCTTGAGATGAGATCATCCTGGCTTACCTTAGTGGGATCTAAATTCAATGACAAGTGTCCTTATAAGTAAAGGAGAAACACAGGAGGTGTCGTGAAGTCAAAAGGCAGAGATTGGAGTGATGTATCTATGTGCCAAGCCACACCAAAGATTGTTGCAGCCATCAAAAGCAGGAGAGAGAGCCAAGAAATTGATTCTCCCTCCATTTCGAATGGATCAGAGCCTCCCAAAGGACCCACCCTCACTGACACCTTGGTTTTGGATTTCTGGCCTCCAAAACTAAGAGAGAATAAATTTCTGTTATTTGAAGCCACCCAATTGTGGGAATTTTTTATGGCAGCCTTAGAAAACTTATACAATAGATAATAAAAGGAAAATAAAACCTCACTGTGCTTTTTTTTCAAAGTGCTTTTGCACATGCTAATTAATGCCTAATAATTTAAGTTGTGAATTTTTTTCTTTTTTCCTTACATACCCTTTCTCCAGTTGTCAGACCCTAATGTAGTAAAATGCATGTAGAAATGCAGTAAATGCTTAGTGAATATAGATTGATAGATAACTAATTTTTTGTGTATAATAAAAAGTACAATACTACCACAAAGAGAACAAAGTGAATACAAGTATAAAAATGTATGCCTTCCTTACTTCTTTAAAAAAAAAAACTGTCAGAAATAGGGAGAACTGTCAAAGGTACATGATACCAACCACATAAATAGTGAAACACAAGTTACAGTACAAGTTGTTTGTGACAGTAAATGAATACATTTTTTATGAAGTAAGAAAATAAATATCTACTACCTCATCCAGGTTAGATGAGCTCCTCCCAACATTTTAATCACGTTCTACAGTGCTCTCCAGTTCAAAAAAGATAAGCTGGTAACTTATCTATTCGGAGCAATTTAGATATTTCTCCCTAAGAAAATACTTTCTTTGCAAAAAAAAAAAAAAAAGGTAAACAACTGACAATTGACGTTCCATATGATCCAGCATTTGTGAGTCCATCTACTGTTAATAATGCAGTAATAAACATGTGTGTGCAGGTGTCTTTTGTAGAACAATTTATGTTCCTCTGGATATATTCCCAAGAGAGGAATTGCTGGATCATATGGAAGGTCAATTTTTAGGTATTTTAGGAACCACCACAGTGCTTTCCATAGGGGTTGAACTAGCCTGTACTCCCACCAACAGTGTTATAACTGACAGGGATAGGTGAAAAAAAGGAACTGAACACTTCTCCTCTTATAATTTGAAATTCAATAGCTTATAACCTTAGTTAGTGCCAAATACCATAATTCCTACTGAGTGGTTAACTCCCTGAACTCATGGAACCTACATTCTAGTGCAGCTGTTACAAAGCCATAAAGCATCATGTAAATATGTTATAGAAATAGCTCTGGAACCGTATGCTTCCACATAATGATAATAGTTAATAATTATTGAGTGTTTATTATGTGTTACACACTTTTCTAGACTCTTTTCAAAAATTAATGCATTTAATACAATAATTTATCATTATTTCTTTTTATAGAGAAGGAAACTGAGGGACAGAGAAATGAAGTAAATTTTCTACTGGTTGAACAATCATGAAATTGTGAGGATTGAACTAAAATCCAGCAGCCTAGGAGTTCTTGATCTAAATTACTATGTCTTCTTGCATCTATAAGTTATAAGAATAACTTATACAATAAAAATGTTTATGGAATTAATTAATCACAATGTCTGTCATTAGTATGCATCAGAAAGCAAAAATTAGACAACTTCAGTCTCAGAGATTGAAAATATGTCTTATCATTTGAAAAAAATGTAAAAAATAATAATACTTATTTTTCAGGATTCATAAGGATTCAACAAAAAACTATGCCTAGCATAGTGCCCGGAACAACAACAACAACAATCTAATGAATATTTAGTTTTCTAAGGCAAAGCAACTTATTCAATGAACCATTTACTATCTTTTAAATGTTATCTTAAATTTTAGCTAAAAATGCATAAAGATGCTATTGAAAACTCAAAAGTATATAGTAAACACACAAATGATTGCCTTTGGCTGAAAAGGAAATGCTATATTTTCACTAAAATATTCTTTTTTCTTTTTTTTCTGGATACATAGGAAGACTATATTTCTTGACCAGGAAGATTCTCATATACACTATTTCTAGACCTGGTTCCCAAAACCTCTACTTCTGACTCTAATGTTCTAGCATTTGTCAAGCCAACCATACTACTAGGAACATTAGAAAAATGGAATGAAATGCCAAAAGAAAACAGAAAATAAAAACTTACGTTTGATGCCATCAGAGGTGTTTGAAGACACTGAAGAATTATCAAAGTGGATGGAACTTAAAAGGGCCATGATGCTACTGACAAGAAAAAAATTATGGAGATGAGCTTGTCTTCCATACCACTTTTTGTCAATCTAACCATCTATCAATGTGTGTGACAAATAGACCAAGTTTGGAGAAACCAGAAAAAAATCAGATGCTAAAAAACTGAAAGGTTAAGCAGTGCTATTGACCTTGCGTCACATTGAGGGAATAAAATCAGAAATTCAGAGCCCACATAGGTGCTGAATCTCCAAAGGATTACATACCATAATTAGAACAAAGCAGAAATTGACTAGCTCTTATAAAGACTGAAACATAGCTTGAGATAAACTAATTATTCAGTCAAAAGAAGCTAAACAAAATCCTACCTGGAGAGAGATAACATAATTCATAGTTTCTAACACTTATTAAACACAATGTCTGTCATTCAGTTTAGAATTATCAGGTATACTAAGAGACATCAGAGAAAAAAAATTTGACAGACCTAAAGATGATCCAGAGCTATCACACACAGACTTAAAATAACTGTGCTTAACATGCACAGGAAAATAGAGACAAGCTCATTTTACCAGAGAACTTGATTCTGTGAAAAATTAAGTAGAAATTCTAAAAAATGCAGCTACTGAAATTAAAAATATAATTATTTTACAACATAACAGGCATGGTTGAAGATTAGTAAACTTAAAGACAGGTCAGTAAATAATATTTAGACTAAGACACAGAGAGGATTAAAAGTAAGCTACAGGAAAGTATATAAGAAATATGTGACAGGGTAGAAATATATAACATACATATAAATGGACTCCAAGTAGTAGAAGAGAGAAAAATCGAGGCAAAACAGTTTTGGGACCAAACAATTGGAACAAAATTTTCAAAGACAAATGAAAGACATCAACCACAGACAAAAGAAGCTTGACCGGCTCAGGTAAGCTAATACAATGAAAACTACACTTAGGCACATCATAATACAACTGAAACAAAACAATAACAATGAAAAGTTTAAAAGTAACAAAAGACTAAAAGATGCATTACTGTCAAATGAACATCAATGAGACTGGCAGCTGATTTTTCAGCTGAAATGATGATAGCAAAACAGCAATGAAATGACATCTTTAAAGTCTGAAAAGTCCTTAAAGTGCTGAAAAAAAGCCAACTTAGAATTCTATGCCAGTGAAAATATACCTCAGAAACAAAGGTAAAATAATACATTTCACAATAGACAAAGCTGAAGAGTTTATCACCAATAGACTTTCACTAAAATAAACATTAAGAGGCATATAGATCCAGAAAAAGTATAACATGTTGAAGAGCAAAGCAAAGTTGGATAACTTAAAGCACCAAATCCTAAGACTTGTTATGAGAACTGCAATGCCACATTGAAAAAGGTGATATGGTCCCAGTGGAGAAATAGACCTATATATCACTGTCACAGAATGGAAAGTCAAGAAATAGATCACCCAAAAGATTTCCAATTAAAGTGTCATAGACACCCAGTGAAGAAAGGCTAGTGTTGTCATTAAATTGGGCTGGAGCAATTAGAAATTAACTTGGAAAGAAAATAAACCTTGATACCTAACTCATGTCACAAATTATTCAGGAGAGATCAAATATCTAAATTGAAAAGTAAAATAATGGCGAGCCAAAAAAAAAAAGTGTGCAGAAAACTATCTCCATGATGTTGTTGGTTGACAAATACTCTCTAACCTGGACACATAAAGCACTAATAATAGAAAAAGAAGATACATTATATTAATTCAAATTAAGAATATATGTCCATCAAAAGATTCTATTAAGAGAGTAAAAAAGAAAAGCTGAAGACTGGGAGTAAATATTTACAACAGTCATCTGCCAATAATTTATATCTAGAAAATAAAAAGAGTTACTAAAATTAGTAAGAAAAAAAGACAAACAACCCAATAAGAAACAGCAAAAAACATGAACATGCTTCTTGTAAAACAGAATATCTTAATGGCCAAAAGCATGCAAAAGAAAAGGATGGTCAATATCATTACTCATAGATTAATTTTTTTAATAATCACAATTTTATACCTCGATATTACTGCTAATCCATCTAAATGCTAAAAGTAAAAGACTTTTAGTACTAAATAGACAAGACTGTGAAGCAACTGTTACTCAGATACATTGTTAGAAGCATAAATTAACTCAATCACTTTAAAAAACTGTCTAGCAATATTAAATAAAGCAAAAAATAATTCTAAATAATCTTCCAGTAATCTTATTTCTAGGTATATACTTAAAAGAAATTAGTGCATATTTCCTCTGTAAGACATATATAAGACTGTTCATAGCAACTGTATTCACAGCAGCTACAAACTAGAAAAAAAAGGTCCATAAATAAAAGAATAGATCAGCGAGTTATGATATACAGGTATACCTCACTTTATTGTGCTTTGCTGTACTTCACTTTCCAGATACTGTGTTTTTTTCCCCTACAAATCAGTTTTCAGTAACCCTGAATTAAACAAGTCTATTGTTGCCACTTCTCTAACACCATGTGCTCACTTTATGTAATATTTTGGTAGTTCTTAAAATATTTCACATTTTTTCATGATGAGTATATCTGTTATGGTCATCTGTGATCAGTAATCTTCGATTTTTCTGTTGCAATTGTTTGAGGGGGACCCCGTGAGTCATGGCCATATAAGACAGTGAACTTAATCAAGTGTTGTGTGTGTTCTGACAATTTCACCAACTAGCCATTCCCAGTCACTCTCCCTCTCCTCAGATCTCCTCATTCTCTGAGACACAATATAGAAATTTGGCCAATTAAGAACTTCATACAACGGTCTTTAAATGCTCAAGTGAAAGCAAGAGTTGCATGCCTTTAAATCAAAAGCTAAAAATTGATTAAGCTGAACGAGGAAGGCATGTTGAGAGCCAAGGCATGTTAAAAGCTATGCATCTTGTGCCAAATAGGCAAGTTGTGAGTGCAAAGAAGTTCTAGAAGGAAATTAAAAGTGCTACTCCAGTGAACACATGAATGATAAGAAAGAGAAACAGCCTTATTGCTAATATGGAGAAAGTTCTGGATTGAAGATCAAATCAGCCACAATATTTCCATGAGGCCAAAGCCTAATCTAGAGCAAGGCCCTTACTCTCTTCCACTCTATGAAGCCTGAGAGAGGTAAGAAAGCTGCAGAAGAAAATGTTTACAGCTAGCAGGCTGATTCATGACGTTTAAGAAAATAATCATCTCCATAACATAAAAGTACAAGCTAAGTAGTAAATCATGACGTAGAAGCTTCAGCAAGTTATCCAGAAGATCCAGCTAAGACAATTGAGGAAAGTGGCTACACCGCACAGCAGATTTTCCATGTAAACAAAACAACCTTCTATTAGAATATGACTGCTAGCCAGGCGTGGTGGCTCAAGCCTGTAATCCCAGCACTTTGGGAGGCCGAGGTGAGGGAATTGCCTAAGCCCAGGGGTTCAAGAACAGCCTAGGAAACTTAACGAGACCTCGTCTCTACAATAAATCAAAAAATTAACCAGGAGTGGTACGCATGCCTGTAGTTCTGGCCACTTGGTATGCTGAGGCGGAAGGGTTGTTGGAGCCCAGCAGGTCGATGCTGGGGTGGCCATAAGCGTGCCACTGCACTCCAGTCTGGGCGATGGAGTGAGACTCCAACTCAAAAAACAAAACAAACAAAACAAAAAGAATATGGCTGCTCACACAACATCCAGTCTAAGCCCACGGATCAAAGAGTAATTTCAGTTTTCAAGTCTTATTATTTAAGAAATACATTTTGTGAGGCTATAGCTGCTATTGATACTGATTCTTCTGAAGGATCTGAGAGAAGTAAATTGAAAACCTTCTGAAAACAATTCAACATTTTCTATTCTATGAGAACTTGTGTGACTCATGGGAGAAGGTACACATGTCACTATTGACTGGAATTTGGAAGAAGTTGACCCATCCCTCATGGATGACCTCGGTGGGTCCAAGACTACAGTGGAGAAAGTAACTTTAGGTGGGATGGAAAGAGCAAGAGAACTCGAATTAGAAATTAAACCTAAAGATGTGACTGAATTGCTGCAATCTCATGATCAAACCTGAATGGATGAGGAATTCTCATCATGGGTGATAAGTCAAGTGATCTCTTGAGATGGAATCTGCTCTTGGTGAAGATGCTGTGAATGTTGTTGAAATGCAACAAAGGATTTAGAATATTACAGAAATTTAGTTGATAAAGCAGCAGCAGTGCTTGAGAGGATTGACTCCAATATTTAAAGTTTCAAATCTTTCTAAATTGTTCTACAGATTCAAGATGGACTCACAAAGAAAATCCGTATAGCATGTCTTTCATTTTAAAATTTACTTGACAAAGATAAGATTCAAGAATAAAAGATGATCTTGAAGTAGAACAAAATTGATAGGGCAGAGATATCAAGGCTTGTTGAATCAAGGAGAGAAAGATAGACCTCTGAAATACAGATTCCAGAAACCCACATATACCAAGGGTGAGAAAAAAATGTTTACACACATTTCAAGCGGTGTCATTTATGTATTACTTTTATTTTACCATAATCAGAAGTATATGGATGCTGATGGTAACCACTTTGAGCACCCCCTGTAATTGCAGAAGTCAAATATCACTTGTATTCATCTTTTGTTATTGATATACATTGAGTATTACAATTTCAATACAGTGTTTTTTTTCCTTTCTTAAATGAGTATACATTTTTTGGCACCCTCTCCATTGAATTTTTAACTAATGTACAACTGCAGTGTATTGTGAAAAGATGATCTTTTTACTAAATGGTGCTGGACAAACCAGATAGGCATGTAGAGAACAAAAATGAGTCTCAATCTCTATCCCACACTATACACAGAAATTAATTCCAGAAGGATCACAGAGCTAATATAAAATGGAAAAAAAAAAACACTATAAAGTTTCTAGATGATAACTTAGGATAATATCTTCATGATATTGGGGTAAACAAATATTTATTTAAAAGTATCCAAAAATCACTAATCATAAAGGATTGGATGACCTTAAACCTAAGGATGTTCATCCCTCAAAGACAGCTTTAAGAAAATGAAAGCTAAGTATTGGAGTTCCAGAAGACATTTGTAACACATATAGTTGACAAAAGTCTCACAGCAAGTAGATTCTTACAAATCAATGAGAAAAAGATAGTCAATTAAATGGAAAAATAGGCAAAAACACTTAAAAATACTCTTTGAGAAATGAGGATATCCAAATAGCCAATAAATATTAAAAAAGAGTGCTTAGTTATCAGGAAAATATAAATTAAACCACAATATGATACCACAACACAGCCATCAGAATGGTTGAAATGAAGAAAAGAAAGACTAACAAATGCTAAGTATTAGTGAAGACGTGAAACAAATGGAATTCTCATGCATATGAACTTGAATTACCACTTGGGAAAACTATCTTCCCAAATCTACGAAAGCTGAATATATGCATATGCCATTACCTAGCCATTCCATTTCTAGGTAAATATACATAAAAAGTATGCAGATGTGCACCAAGAGACTGGTGCAGAAATATTTAAGGCAATACTTTATAGTGACCCCAAACCAGAAAACTGGAAACAACCCAAATGTATATGAAGAATAAAATGAGTTGGTGGTGTAGTCATACAATGTTATACTGCACTGCAATGAAAGTGAGCAAATTATCGCTACCTGCAAAAATATGGATACATTTAACAGATATGTGATGTGAGAGAAGCTAAATACAAAACAATACAGATGGTATGATTTTATTGATATAAATGCAAAAACATTCCAAACTAAATTTTGATGATAGCAGTCAAAAAGGTATTACCTTGGAGAGTGGACTACTGCCTTGAAGGTGGCTGAGGGACTTGTCAGACTTGTTGATGAAGTTCAATTTCCTGATCCAGATGGTGGTTTACATGTGTTTTTATTTCGAAACAATTCATCAAGCCATACACTAACATAAGAAAGGCTTTGGTTTTGTTTTATTTAAACAAAAACAAAAACCTAGAATGGTAACAAAGAGTGGAGATGACAGAGAAGCTTTAAGGACCATACCCAATTCCTCCTACTGAGAACTGACCACCTGCCATAGGCTTTAGCTACAGATAGGAAAATTAACTAATTTCAATTCATGCTCACAGTCTTGCCAATTACAAAAGACTGGACATTTTGACTACTGGATTTTCAGTGACCTAAATCTAACTAGAAAGTGCAATGAGACTCCTCCAAGTCTTCATCCGTGGTCAATGTTTTAAGAACTGGACAATACAAATGGGTTTATAATTTTTTTAAAAACCCTTTCTTTTTCTCCATGCTGAAGGCAGAGGTTACAGTGGAGGACTTGAGTCACACTTTATTTATTTTTTGAGTTGGAGTCTCACTCCATCGTCCAGGCTGGAGTGCAGTGGCACACTCACCGCCACCCCGGCGTCGACCTGCTGGGCTCATGGGATCCTTCCACCTCAGTCTTCCAGGTAGCCGAACTACCGGCACACACTACCATGCCCGGCTAATTTTCTGATTTATTACAGAGATGAGGTCTTGTCAAGTTGCCCCAGCTGGTCTCAAACCCGCAGCCTCAGGCAATCCACTCACGTCAGCCCCCCAAAGTACTGGGACTACAGGCTGAGCCTCCGAGCCTAGCCTTGAGCTACACTTTAAAGACAACTACCCAGTCAACAAAATCCACTTTGGAACTTATCAGAATTAGACATAAACTTTTATTGAGTAGAGTTACAATATTTAAGAGTTGTTTATCACAGGTTTTTTTTTGGTTTTTTTTGTTTTTTTTTTTTTGAGTTGGAGTCTCACTCGGTCGCCCAGACTGGAGTGCAGTGGCCACTCCCAGCCACCGCAGCCTCGACCTGCTGGGCTCCGGCGATCCTTCCTCCTCAGCCTTCCGAGTAGCCGGAATTACAGGCATGTGCTACCACGCCTGGCTGATTTTTTGGATTTATTGTAGAGATGAGGTCTCGCTGCCCAGGCGGGTCTCGAACCCACGGCTCAGGCAATCCACTCACCTCAGCCTCCCAAAGGTGCGGGATTACAGGCTGAGCCACTGAGCCCGGCTTTTATCACAGTTTTTAAGCCCCACCTAATTAATACACTGCTCTTGGAAGATTCAAGATAAACCAGATCACCAAAGGCTCAAAGATGAAAGAGCAAAGCATCATGAAATGTAACATGTTCATCAAGTACTATTTAGTGCCAGCCTTTCTGCTGATAGTAACTAGAATTTCTCAAGCATTTATCACTGCCCACATACAACCAGAACTACTTTACATACATTTTTTCATCCAGTTTCTACAACTGCCCTTTGAGATGAGTATGATTGTCATCATTCTACAGATAAAGATAATGAGGCCCAGACCCACATTTAGAAAGCAGTGGTCCATTCCAGAGCCCACTCTACTCCAGATTGAAATCTTGGACAGGTCTGTCTTACTCTGGACCCTGTGAATTCCATTAGACTAGCATTTCCAACTTGGAAGCTATCTGCATACTGATTCCTCAAAGTATTGTGTAATTAGGAAGTTAGTTTAACTCTCTAAGCTTCTGTTTCTTCATCCATAAGTCTCAAATTTTAAAAAAAGGAAAAACAGGATTGCTCTGATCATCATGTATATAAAGTGCTTAGAATAATGCTAATCACATGGGAATAGTTTAATGTTAGTTAGCAACTTTTTTTTTTTTTGAGTTGGAGTCTCACTCTTGTTGCCCAGGCTAGAGTGCAGTGGCATGTTCATGGCCACCACAGCCTTGACCTGCTGGGCTTAGACGATCCTTCCTCCTCAGCCTTCCAAGTAGCTGGAACTACAGATGCACACCACCAGGACCGGCTGATTTTTGTGATTTATTGCAGAGACGATACAGGCTGGTCTCAAACCCCTGGGCTCAGGCAATCAACTATTTTTTTTTTTAATTAACATGGGTGTGATTATTGAGTAAATAGATGTTCCAAGCAACATAACAGGTGGGGATGTTTATGATCAAATAAGTTTGGAAAATCTTATAGTGACAAAGTTAAACTGTTTTTTTTGTATGCAGGACTATGACCCTCCAAGTAGGAAGACTAGACTATGCAGTACTTCCACAACTTATTTGTTGATAAAATACTTTCTTTTCAGAGCCTACATGTCAATATATGATTTTATCTAACAGATATTTATCGAAGGCCTAGTCCATGTTAAGCATCAATAAAATGATGAAGACCATTTACATGGTTCCTTTTTCATAGCAATAAAATGATGTTTAAAAAATGGAAAAGCAAAAAAAAAAAAAAAAAAGTTACACATCATGACAGTCTATATGACGGGGTACCTGAGGGTACCTTTGAATGCTGGGAAAGTACTGAAGGAAAGAGGGTATGGCAGGTGAAGGACAGGATGCAGGGACAAGGAAAATAAGTTGAAAGCTTTATTCCTGTTTGTTTGTTGTTATCAGAGATTGGTATTAATCTCAACAGCAGCTATGTCTGTTTAGGCCAATTATGTCATTTGTCCAATTACCCTATTGTTGCTATGGATAATCAAAACACAGAATGATACAAATAGAGAAGAAATTAAAGACTTCAGTACAAACAATTATGCAAATCAGGAAACTGAGGCCGAGAGAGGTTAAATGACTAGTATTATGATCTCTGGCTGCCTGGACCCACATTATGGCCCTTACATAATTCTCATTCCTCACAGTTCATATTTCTTGACCTACAAAAAAATATATATATTTATCAAGATTGGTAGATGTTAGATGCTAGGAGAGACTCAAGCTGAATGAATTGAATGACAATATAATCCCTGCCTTCGGGGTGTTTAGATTCTGGTTGGAGCACCTGGAAGAAACACATGAAACTCACACAACCAAGTTCAAATAGCAGCTCAGGAGAGCAGTAGAATGGAAAAAACAGGGAGCACGTCACAGTGTTTAATGAATCTAAAACAACAATTATTTTAAGAGATACTTGGGGAGGTCTTCAGTCAGAGATCAAAGTTGAATTAGGTATAGAAAGTCTGAAAGAATTTGAGAGGCAGAGTGAAGGAAAAGGCTTTCAAACGAATGATAAAGGCATTACAGAGGGAAGTTCAAGGTGTGTTCATAGGAGTTTGGAGTGTGACCAAGCATGAATATAGCAAACAGGAAGTGGCAAACTCCAGTCACGTTAGACAGGATCAGTGTCATGTATTGTTTGGTCTGAAACCAATCTTAGAGCTCACTGAGAAAATCAATCAAATGTAAGGCATATTCCGGTCTCTATGAACCTGGTTGGACCTCTCCATTTATCAATTTACTCATTTGATATTTGTTGTGAGCCTATTATGTACCAGGTTCTGTTCTGGGTTCTAAGGATACACAAATGGACAAAACATATTCAAAGCAAAAAAAAAAGATCTTCTGGGAGCTTATATTCTAACTTGGTACTTCTCAAACCTAGCTGCACATTACAGCACATTTCCTGAGAAGCTTTTGGAAAAGACCTGAGGAAGCTTAAATGCCAATTGCTAGGTAAAAAGAGTCAATCTGAGACTATATAACTGTAATTCCAACTGTATGACATCCTGAAAAGGGCAAAACTATAGAGGCTCAAAAGAGATGAGTGGTTTCCAGGGATTCAGGGGAAGCAGGAGAAGGAGGAATAGGTGGAGCACAGGATTTTTTAGAATGGTGAAACTATTCTATTCCTTTCTATATTCTATTGTAGAATATTGGCCATGGCAGAGGCAGAGTATTATGCATTAAATCCATAGAACTGTGCAACACCAAGAGTGAATCCTAATGTAAAGTATAAGCCTTAGCTAATAATAACGCACTGATTTTGGTTCATCAATCGTAACTAACATACCACACTAACCTAAGATGTTAATAAGCGGGAAAAGTGTGCAGGGATGGCGAGGGGGTGTATGGACCTTGGTACTTTCTGCACATATTTTTCCATTAACCTAAAACTGCTCTATAAAATTATATGAATAATAATTTTAAAAATGTATAGCTCTCATACCAAGAAAGAAGAAAGGAAGGAAGGAAGAGGAAGGGAAAGGGAGAGAGGGAGAGAGAGGAGGAGATAGCAGGAGAGAGGGAGGGAAGGAGGGAGAAGGAAAGGAAAGAGGGAAGGAGGAAGAAAGGAAGGCCTGAACCTGGGCACAACCTGGAAATGTTGATTTCATAGAATGATGAGTCTCAAGGATTCTTTTAAAGTGCCCCTTCCCAGCCGGGCTCAGTGGCTCAGCCTGTAATCCCGCGCCTTTGGGAGGCTGAGGTGAGTGGATTGCCCGAGCCTGCGGGTTCGAGACCCGCCTGGGCAGCGAGACCTCATCTCTAGAATAAATCAAAAAATCAGCCGGGTGTGGTAGCGCGCACCTGTAATTCCGGCTACTTGGAAGGCTGAGGCGGAAGGATGGCTGGAGCTCAGCAGGGGAGGCTGCGGTGGCCGGGAGCGGCCACTGCACTCCAGTCTGGGCGACTGAGTGAGACTCCAACTCAAAAATAAAATAAAATAAAATAAAATAAATAAAGTGCCCCTTCCCCCATTCCCACTTTTAACTCTATAATACTAAGTGCTGGCAAAGATTTGAAACGACTGAAATTCTCGCACATGGCTGGTGGTAGCTCAAAATGGTACAGCCACTTTGAAAACTATTCAACAGTTTTTAAAAATTTGTCCAAGAGAAATAAAAATGAATATTCACATAAAAACCTGCACACAAATATTCATGGAAGCTTTATTCACAATCACCAGAAACCAGAAACAATCCATAAGTCTTTCAGCCAGTAGGTGGGCCAACTTAGGTACATCGATGCAATAAAATACTACTCCCCAGTAAAAAGGAAGGAATTACTCATGCACACAGCAACATGGTGGAATCTCAGATGTGTCTTGCTAAGTGAAAGAAGCACTGCTCTAGGGAGATGATAATCAACAAACAAGCAAAACATGCAGTAAATCACACAGTGATAAGAACTGCACAAATAACAAAGCAGAGAAGGGAGGTAGGTGATGCCAAAGAGGGACTCGCACATTCTAATATGTTGGCCCTGAGAGAACTTTCTGAGAAGGTGACATTTGAGCAAAGGCCTGAAGGAGATGAGTGAGTGAGACCTCATACTATGAGAGCAGAGTCTGGATTTTATAGGAAGTGCATAAGAACACCACTTGAGGGTTTTACGGGGAAAGGTCAAGAACAAATTTAATGTTTTAACTGACCATTCTGGCTGCTAGTTGGAGAATAGACACTTGTGGTTTAAGCAGGAGATAAGTAAGGAGATTATCTATAGGAGCTTAAGATGGGAGATTATGGGTGAGGGAAAAATTCATATTGCCGTTTCCCTCCACACGGAAATACACAGTTTTCAAAAGGAACAGGCTCTCCTTAAATGGAATAGAGATAGAGTATAGCCAAAAGGCATTATGAAGCCTGTGCAAACTGCTAATTAAGCCTGGCAATGCCAGAGTAAAAGGAGAAAAATGCTTACTTTAAATGTTACTGAGACAAATGTTTCCTCTCTCAAATGCAGACTGGCACTGGAAAATGAACAGAGCTCAGTCTAAGTAGCACTCACCTATCTTCCACACGTGTTGATGAGAAGGCCGCAGGACACAACTGACAGCAGAAAGAACAACAGTGAAGAGTTCAGCTCGCCTCCTCAGAAGACCTGCCTCTGTCCAGGATGCTCTTCTGGATGTAGACACCTCCCAACACCAGCTCCTCGAAACTCAGAAGCCCGGGTGCCAGCTAATGGAATTCTGTAGCCAGTACTTCTGAGCATGAAAATTCAGGTCCCTCCTCAGGGACAACAAAGAACAACAGTCACAGGGACACAACATTCTCTGTTGCATGTCTTAGTTTGGGTTTTCCCAGAAGTGAACCCCAAGCAAGAATTCAAGTGCAAGCATTTTTGTGGGAGATGCAGGAAGCATCACTAAGAAAAGGAGAAAGTGACACAGAAAGAGAAAGCAGGCCCTCAGCCCCTCAAGTCAGCTTTCCTTGTGGATAAATCGAGCTTAATCCTGAGTGGAAACTGAAAAACTGTGTAAGATAATGCCTCAAAGTTCTATCACCCAAGGTACTAGGAAGCTGGGGTATTGATACACCAACTCCTGTTATTGGTTGAGGGCTACTGAGGACCAATAAATAGATTATTTTTCAAGCACTATCAACCTCTTAAAGGTTTTGGAGAAAAGTCCTGAAGCAAAGAGATGCAAACACTAGCTTCTGGAAGTCAACGGGAGCCTCTGAAATCCTAAGGCCAGAGAGATATGAGCAGAACCGCCACAATTCTGATACATCACAACCATCCCCACTGTATCAAGAGCAAGGCACTTCTTTACCTCTTGCCAAGATTTCTACCACAGAGGAAATGATTCCAACAAATGGCAAAAAGGGGGAATTTTCCCTCCATCATTTCTCTCAAAGCACTCCTCATTGATTTATCTATTACATTATTGTTATAAATTAATAAAGTAAGGCACACATTAATTCACTTTATAGGTTTCTCAGCTACTGATTTCCTATTATCCCTTTCTATTACTCAACTCACTGACTTCTTCAGATAAATCGTCTGCAATGCAAATGCATCCCCGACTTTGGATTTTATTAAGTATATAAAAGGTGTGTGATTTGTATTAACAACACAACTCATCACCCCATATTCAAAACTTAGCCAATTAAGCTCAAGTGCATATTAAAATGGAAAGAGATTCCCAATTCCGAGTTAATATTCTTATTGCCTAATGAATTGCTCATTCTTCCTAATTCTAGTACCATTTGCTTAATTTTCTTTTAATTTCTAAAATATAAGAAAAACATGTCTAATATCTAGATGTGTAAAAATATATTGTCTTAATATTGCTTGTTAAAATTTCTTTAAAACATTGAGAAAAAGTGCCATAATGAGTGAAAAGTTATACCACCTAAGACTAGGCACACAGTAGGCACTGAATAAATGCCTGTTGCATGGATGAATAAGCCTACATTTATATGACTGATGCCAATGTACAAATAAGGAGGCTGTTCAGTTCTCACTATAATAGCCTACTTATGTCTCTAGTTGCTACTGTCTTCGTGTGGTTTTGATGAGCTTGGTAAAGTGAAAAAATATGCTTGCATGTATACTATTTCTTAGGGATAACTGGTAGGTCTTTATTTTCATAGTCCTTTGATGCATTAATAAATTGAAATAATAACTGGTCATTAATTTACTCATGTATTTATTCAAAATATTTATTAAATGCCAACTATGGGCCAAGACTCATGAAGAATTTTATAACACAGACAAGGTTAAAATGCCCTCTAAAACATCATCCTCTGTGGTGAAGAGTTTATAATGCTCCCACAACACAGCCCACAGAACAAGGAAACTGTCCAGGAGAGTCAGGCAAGTTTTATCCAAGATGGGATGTTTGAGATGGTCTTTGGCTAAAGAGGTTTTCCAGTGGTGAGAACAGCATGTGTAGAGTTCTGGCCTTTTTGTTTTTAAGAAACGTTGTTGCACTGTCACTGTATAAGGGTTCTTCTGAGAAAAAAGAAACTAATAGGATCCCTCCTCTTGTACTCTGTCTCTCTTTGTTTCTCTCTCTCTCTCTCTCTCTCTCTCTCTCTCTCTCTCTCTCTCTCTCTCTGTGTGTGTGTGTGTGTGTGTGTGTGTGTGTGTGTGTGTGTGTAAAAATAGATATGCTTGAGTTAATTACCTGAATATCTGGAGAGTAAGGGAAAAGGGAAGGGAGGCGAAGACAGCAATTGATTTTAAGAAATTTAATGAATTGTTCCATATGATTGTGAGAATCCCAAAATTTGTAGGGTAGGCTGTCAGGCTAATGATACATATTAAGAGTTAGAGTTGCATTTCTGAGTCCAAACTGCAGGCCAGAAGTTTGAAAACTTAAGCAAGGGCTTCTGTGTTAGTCTTGAGGTAGAATTCCTTCTTCTGAAAATTTCAGTCTTTGCTCTTAAAACCTTCAACTGACGGCGTAAGGTCCACTCATATTAAAAAGGGTAATCTGCTTTACTCAAAGTTTACTACTTTAATCACATCTTTTTAAAAAAAATACCCTCATAGAAACATCTAGACTGGTGTTTGACCAAACAACTGGGCACCATGGCCTAGTCAAGTTGACACATATAATTCACCATCACAGTCACTGAAGCAGGGGTTCTAAGGTATAATCATCAACCCGCATAATTATCATCACTTGCAAACTTGCTAGAAATGGAAACATGCAGAACTTCCCAAAACCTCCTTGAATCAGAAACTCTGGGGGTGGGGTCCAGCAATTTTGTTTTAACAAGCGCTTTAGGTGTTTCTGATGCATGCCAGAGCATGAGAATCACTGACTAGAGTATTAGGTTCATCTTCCAGGTAGTGAAAAAAAGCATTAGCACAGAGGCAGGTTATTAATTGGCTTATTTTTCATAGACTTCAGTCACTTGATAGATTTTCATGTTTAAATGGCAAATCTGATAGTCCCAGCAATATCAAGCTGTATTCTAATTTTGGAGAAACAACAAAAGGGAGTACTATTGATTGGTTATAAATCTGTATTCACAGATACTAAATTAACCAATCTATTAAACTTTTCCTCCTTCACTACCTCCAGCTCTTTGGCAGTAATACTCTGCTAAACTGGCTTCAATTTCCTTGACTAAGGTCAGTAGAACCCACATCAGAATTTGCCTCAGGATTCTATAATAGTCCTATTGTAATTGATCACACAATGGAAACTGTTTTTAAACCGTTTCATTGCAGTCGAGAGAGCATATATTAAGATATCCATTGGGAATGGTTACTGTTTGGACTCCTTTCCATGATTTAAGTACTCCGCTCACTCATTGGTCCCCACATCTTTTGTATCAGTTATCCATAATGAGGCTACATAGCAAACAGTCCCAAAATCTTAATGGCATGCAACAATAAATGGTTACTGTTCAGGCTTCTAAGGTAGGTGGCTAGGAAGCTCTGCTGATCTAGACTGTCTAAGGATTGACTAATCTAGAATGGCCTCAGCTGGATGACAGAACAACTAGGCTCCGCTTCGCGTCTCTTACCCTCTAGCATTCTCATCCACGTGTGTTCCCAGGATGATGGCAGAGTGCCAAAGGAGAGCAGGCAGACGTGCAAAATTTCTTATTCAAGTCTCTGTTTGCGTCACGTCCGCGAAGATCTTATTAACTAAAGCAAGTCACATGGCTGTGCCTATAGTCGGGGTGAGAGGACACTGCAAATTGCATAGCAACGGACCTGATTCACCCAAACAGAGAAGTAAAGGATTGAGCCGATGCTTAATATCGATCTCATTTTCTGACTGGAAAGCTTTTCCTTATCTTCCCTCCATTATTTTCTCTTGGCTACCTTTTATTTATCTTTTGTATTTACCTTACATATCACTTTCCTGGGCAACCTCCGTTGACTCATCAAGGTCGAATTCCATGCCCCTTCTATGAGTTTCTGTGGCTCCCTAAACATCCCATTATTGTAGATTTTATTATATAGTCATAAGTTAGAAAATCCAATGGTAACTGAGTGAGATACTCATAACATATATTTGAACAAAAGGTTGTGGCATTTGATTAAAAAAAAACAACAACAACTGAAGAGCTACATTCAGAATTTTGTTTTTTAATTTTTAATTTTAAAGATGTAGGTTACAATTCAGGGTAAGGCATAAATATGCGTATTATGCAGGTACCCTTGTTGATGAGGTGTGCCTCCCCTCCCCTGGCAGGTTTCCACTACTGCCAATCCCAGTCTCACCCCCCCCAGCAGTTCCCCACTACTGCCAATCCCTTTCTTATAGCATTATGATAATTGTTTAAGGTCTGCTTATGAGTGAGAACATGTGGTCCTCAGTTATTTGTTTCTGAGATAGATCACTCAGTATTATAGTCTCTAAGTCCATTCAAGTTGCTGCAAAGTTCACAATTTTGTCCTTCTTTATGACTGCATGATATTCCATTGTGTATATGCAACACATATTTTTTTAATCCAGTCCTCTTTTGATGGGCAGCATGGTTGGTTCCATGTTTTTGCTATTGTGAGCAATGCTACAATAAACGTGTGCACAGGTAGCTTTTTTCATCAAGTGATTTGAGTTCCTCCAGGCTTATTCCCAGTAGGGGGATTGTAGAGTTTGTTCATACATTAAGAATTTATTGTTTTCGTGTTTTTTTTTTTACGATTTTAACTTCTAGAATAAGTGATACAAAGTTCTGATTTTGTACAAAAACTGATTTTCCTCATCGATACCCACACATACTACTATACTTTTCCATAGGCCATCCTTTTGCGTGTAGCCTTCCCCTTTGTGCCAAACAAAATCCTCCTCATCTTTTAAGGTTCTACCATGCTTGATTAGTAGCTATCCCTAATGCTCCCACAGCATTTCACTTACCTTTATTACGGCACTAATAACTCTGTTTTAGAATTGATGGCATGAGAACAACAGATTATTTCCTCTTGCTAATGAAAAGAAGTTTCTGGTATACTGCCAGATTGTGCCTTTAATAGTTCAGGGATGAAATGGAAACTTACACCCAAAGTGCCCATCATGGCCTCGTGCCCAGGCACCTGTGTGAGCCTTAGGCGGCATCTTAGCTCACTAATCTCCACCAACTGATTCAAATAAGGCTTAACAAATTAGCCTTCTGCTCAGGTCTGGATGCTGAATTTCCTTTAAGACACTACAGCCTTATTGAAAAAAATGAAATAAAATAATAAAATAAAACTCCTAACTTGGTCCCTGAAGTCTTTCCTCAAGTGTTGCCATCTTTTCATCCCCAGTTGACCAGACCATGCTTTCTTTCCTTTTTTTAGATTAGAAAATAAAGTTTATTTAGAAAACAAATTAGAGAGAGGGGAGATTCACTTCCCCAAGATAGGGGAGGGGGCCAAAGCCAGGATACATGGCCCGGCCGTAGCTCAAAGAGCACATGGCCATACTATAGCTTAGCAAGGCAGTGGCCACAATGGCCTGACAATGGCCCACATCAGGCTTTCAATATCATTTCTTGACCTACAATTCAAATATTGCAGCAACACTAGGACCAACCATCACCACCAAAATGCACACAAAGTCTCTGGGCTCAGTTACTTGTATGGCAAACTCCTTCAATCTCACCTCCAAAGGCCATCACACTTAAAATTTCTTATGTCTCATTGACATTTCAGCATCCTGTTCAGTGGCCTGCAAGCTTTTAAAGTTGCTCTTCTCTCTTATTCCTTTTCTATTTTTGCCCTCTCTTCTATGGAATACACATTTCCCATTGTGTTTTCATTCCCCAAGACTCATGTTTCCCATCTCCATTTTCTCTTAGAGAGTTCCAGCAGCTGAAGACTCATCCCCTGCTTGCTTACCTGCCAGTTTGAAGTGGAAAACTAGATGATAGGACTAAAAAAAATAAGAAAGAAAGAAAAGGAATACAGATTCAGCAAGTACACATCATTAGCAGGAAGCAAGTTGGTCCCAGGAGTAGTGATTAGGCATTTAAAGAAATAATAAGGATGGAAAGCCTGAAAACTGTACAGCAAAATGCATTAAAAATAATCACTGACTGGCCAATTTTGTGAAGTCAATGACTTGCAAGCAGTTTGATTCATAACATGAAAGGGCCTTTTAAAAAAATTAACAGACCAAAGTGCTGTTCGGCTCCCCAGTCATTCTTCCCAGGGGCCATGAAGGAAAAATATTTTCCATTCAGGAAAGGGTTCCTACCATGGATACTGGTGGTCCTCAGGGCTCTGCCCTAATTTTACACCCTCTTCCTAGGATATGTCATCAACTTTTATGGATTGCATTTCCACTTTACTCCAAACTATCCCTCTGAGTACAAAACACACTAGCCTATTATATATTTCTACCTGGATGGCTTGAAGGTATTTTGAGCTGTTTAGTTTTCATTTGCCACCCCTCCACCCCGACACACTCCTTACCCTTCTTCATTCTGCTCTTGCCAGCAGACTAACTCTAAGAACTTGATCAACTTGATTCCATGGTCTTCTGAATTGTAGGTAGGTTTAGTTAGAGTCATTGGCAGGAACTCAGAGGAGGAGAGGAGAGAGGTTGGGGTCTTTATTCCCCTCATTTCTTATGTTTTGACAAGCCTACACTACTCCACCTATGGCCCCATTTCTTGTGGGTGACTCTTTCTTATTGCTACTATCACTTCTAAAAACTGGTACTTCTCTGACCTTAAACCTGTGGATAGTGGTATAGCTTTCCATTATTGTTGATGGCAGAGTACTTCATCATCCACTGTGGATTTCCTTTTACCCTGCCCACAGTTTTATTAAAAAGACGCTATATTAAAGTATCTCTAATTGTATCTTCTGAGTGTACATCTGTATTTAAATTCACTATGTCCCAAACTGGATTCAATCTCCTTCATTTCCTCATCCTCAGAACCATCCTCCCAACCCTTCTCCTGTACTACCAGCCACAGCAAATGGCTCTAGTTCCAGGACTCTCTAGAAGCCTGGACATCATGGATGACTCCTCCCCCTCACAGTCACTACAATCTGTCAATCATCAAATCTTGTACACTCTAAGACTCTCTCACATTCTCCCATTTCTCTTCAACTCCAGTCCAGACCAAGATCATCTCTTAGCAAGCCGACTGTGGCAGTGTCCTAAATGACTTCCATGCCTTTGATCTTGACCCACTCCAATCCATTCTACACAACACAGCAAATCATCTTTCATAAATGCAAATCTAAGTGGCACCTGTTTAAACCCGCATTCCTCATTGGCTTCAAGACCAAGTCTAAATTGTTAAATATCACTCAAAAGCACTTATTATCTTACTTCAAGTTACATAAGTTGCCTCTTCTTTCATGATTTTCTATGCCCTTCCTTTTTATTCCTGAGAATTTTTTCCATTCCAAAGCTCACCATGCTCCTTCACCTCTGGCTTTGGCACATGTTGACTCTCTGACCAGGATATTCTCTTCTTCTGCCAATCTCTTCTTACCTAGCTAGCAACTACTCATGAGTAGATTATATGCTCAATTAGAATTTGCACTGTGCACACCACTGTATCCCTACCACCTAATATAGTGCCTAGAAGCTACCACACCAATTTAGAAGCCACTAGTGATAAGTGGCTATTGAACACTTGAAATGTGTACACTCCGAATCGAGATGTGTCATAAATATAAAATACATACTTAATTTTGAAGACTGAGTAGAATAAGATGCAAAATATATCAATATTTTATATTATTATATGTTGAAGTGATAATATTTTTGGCTAAATTAACTAAAATGTGCTGTTAAAATTAATTTCATCTGTTTGTATTTTGTTGAATGTTGACCAATTTTACATTAGAATTTCTTAGAAAATTTAAAATTACATATGTAGCTTACATTATATTTCAGTTGGAATGTTCTGATCAATAAATATTTGTTGAATGGGTAAAGGTGAATAAGTGAATAAATAAATAAGAGAAATACCTAGTTTCCAAATGTGACCCTTCTTCCTCTGGGAACTTTCTCCATACCTGGGTGAAGTACTCTTTTTCCTGTCTCCCCAAAGAACACTGTTTTCCTCAGTATGACAATTATCACACTGCAACAAAATGACCTTTTTATGTTTATGAAGGCAAGTGCTATACCTATCTTGATCAACTGTAGATCATCAGGGCCTGGCATGGGTACCCAGCACATAGTAAATACTCAACAACTGTTTGATGCAGGAGTGAATTAAGAAGGCAATGGTCATGGAATAAGTAAAGAGAGACACAAATAAGAACGAGATGATGATGCTGATGATGACATCTGCTATTATTGTATGCCTACTCAGTGATAGTTGCTCTACATTCATGCTTAATGGGCCCCGGGGCAAAGGTATAGGCCTATTGACATGACACCAGAGCCAGACACTGGACTCTTCTTCCAGTTTGGCAGCTCTCGTTAAGAAAAGTGTCTGAGACAGGGCTAGAGAGGCTGTGGCCCATAAATGCAGGCTACAGTCATGCCTGTTCCCCTCTTATATGGCCATAAGTAAACACTTCATGACTCTGAGTTGGGGAAAGTGCTTGGCGCCCATCCCGATTAGCAAAAGTATAGGACCATTGAAGTCTTAGATACATAGTCTGAGTATAAAGTGTTCTCCTCAACTGCATGCCTACTGCTGGGGCCACATTAGAAGTAAGCCAGAAATATGTAACTCTGTCTAGAATTGGGATATGTCTGTCTCTCTTCTGTTTCTGAAGGTGCTTTCTTCTGCATTGTTTAGTCGACTAACCCCTTTTTGTTTATCTCAGTTTTTTATTGTCTGATCTTTCTCCATCATATTATTCATCACTATGATGGTCATATAGTATATTACCTTTAGTACCCACAAGAATTAGGCTAGATATTATTGTCATTTGGCTGAGAAGGAAAATAAGTTAAAAATGCATAAGCAGATGTTTCAGAGTCACATCGCAAGCAAGTGATATTACGGATCCAATTCTGTGAGAGCCTAACATCCATGTTCTTTCCATCCCTATCTCTCCATGATACATGAAACAAGGAAGATTCAGTGTCCAGTGGTTATTCTTTTCCCCTCAAGAACTTAGTGAAGAACCTGGCAAAGGAGAAGTCTATGGATTCCTCTTCTGGATACATCAAACCTTTCACAAGTGGAACCAAAGATGAACAGAGGTAACTTACAGTGGGAAGATTCCATGACTTCATATGGGGTCTCAAACTCCCCAGATGTTCTGAGAAAATTCAAGACCTATTAAACATCTCCAGCCTTGTTCTCCATCTTTTCTTTGACTGTGGTTTTGACCAATGGCTCTGAATCTCACATTCAACCTTCTTGGAGAGTCCTACTATGTTCACTTACCGGGTGGTTTTTTTCTCAATATCACACTAACTCTGAGGACCCTAGACATGTCCTCCTTATTCTGAAATTTTGGCCAGCCCTACTTCCAGCTGGTACTATCCATTTTATTTCCACATCACCAAATTCTCAAATTGTTCCGAGGCATATTCATTTGAAAAAAAATGAAGAAATTTCGGTCACAAAAGCCCTGGAGAAGAGTAGCAGGGTAAAGGGGAAGAAAGGGCTCCTCTTGAGGCTAAGATAGACAGCAAAGGATAGAAACATGCCCTGGAGCCTGTCTGCGAGACTGGTGGCATCTTTCACAACTTAGAAGTAAGATCCGTGCTCACCTGTGCTCAACCATGCTGAGGTTTATATTTGGATCAAGTTGTTTTACCTGCCTCTCTCTTATCACTCCAAACATTACTCTCCCATAGTTTCCTCTCATCTGTGATTTTTTTGAAAAGCATTAAAATGACAATTTTATGGGGTCAACGTAGGGGGTCAAGGAAGTTCTGTATACTCTTTAGCAACAGGGCAAGATCTCAACAAATAGTAGCTAGCTCTTAAGTACACACTGCATGTGGGTCAGGGCACCCCTTGAAATTTATTCTGCTAACAGCTTCTGAGAGGAGCCAAATCTAGAATGGCCATAATCAAAATAACAAGAGGAAAAAATCAAAACAGAAAGGAAGGAAAGAAGTTCTGATTAAGCTCTGTCACGAAAAATGTGTGAAGATAGATAGACCATTCTGTGTAAATCATATGCAAATATGCTTCAGTAATATAGACCAAGCTCGTCCCAGTTTGAGGTCACGAGAGACTGAGATTTATAACCTTCTATTCTGGTTTGAATTAAATGTATGAGAAGGCTTGAATTTAATGTATGAGAGGCAGTCATGTAATTTTGAAAAATTCACAAAGGAGAAATCAGTGAGAACAATGATGAAGGAAGTATCAGAGTTAGACTAGAGCAAGGATGAGAATGCCTTATCCAGGCATGGGGAGCAAGCATCACAGAAACCTCATTCATGGTAAACAGAAGCTGGAAGAAAATGGAAGAATATTTCTGTGCTAATATGCATAGTTTATTGACAAAGGCAATTTATAATCACCTTCTGGGAATTTCAGGGTGAGCAAGACATTAAAGGTGATTTAGTCCCCTTAGAGGAGTCAACTTGTATACTGAATAAAAAAACTCCGAACAATGATTATAATACTATAAGAAAGGATTGGCAGTCGTGGGAAACTGCTGGGGGCGGGGGGAGGGGCACACCTCATCAATAAGGGTACCTGATCTCAAACCAGGTGAACTGGGGACCAAAATGAGGTCCAAACTTTACCTGTAAAATACCATTGTATACCTAACCCTGAATTGTACCCCGCATCTTTAGAATTTAAAAAAACCCACACAGACAAACACATAGTATATTTCACTGCAATTAGATCAGAGTTCATTTATAAATGTTAATCTCAACAAAAAATCCATAATGCTGAGAGAAGAGATAAAAGATGACATTTAAGCCGGGCTCGGTGGCTCAGCCTGTAATCCCGCGCCTTTGGGAGGCTGAGGTGAATGAATCGCCTGAGCCCGCGGGT
>NW_007259550.1:160585-176449 GCF_000164805.1 Carlito syrichta | reverse complement strand
AAGACTTTTAAAAGAGAAAGACATATAGTGAACTGGGCAGTTATTTCACCTCTGACGGTCCTGGCTTCCTCATCCCCACACATTTTGTGAGGCGCTAAAAAACAATGACAAATAGCCATTTGTAAATAACATCAACAACGATAACAATAATGGCCACCCTTAGAATTTGCTGAGTGCTATATACCAGACACCATTTAGCACTTTTCATATATTTTTTTTTTTACATAATGCTTCTCACGAGGCTACAAGAGAAACACATCAGCATTATTTCCATTGTGGTGATGAGGAAACTGCGGTTCAGATGGGGTTAGGCCACATGACAAGCTAGTGAGAGAGCTAGGATTCAAAATAGGATTGTGACCCCATGCTTGATGCTGCCTCTCCCACCACAGCAGTCTTTAGATGTTAGTTATTGGGGCTGCTATGACTGTGCTTCTAGGGAAGCCCCAGAATCCTGGCCAACCTGACATAGACACACAAGCAAAACATAAGAAGTGAAACGAGGCACTGCAGGCCTAAAGAGGAGAAAATCCAAAGTTTAAGGTTAAAAATGGATAGAAGCTTCACTAGCTTTAAAGCTGTCCTGGTCATAGCTCTTGTATCCACGGCTGACTAGCTGGACACATGGCCTGGGTAAATTTCAACAGGAGGGGAAGAGGCTGGCTGTGCCCTGTCTTAAAAGAAAAGCCACAGGGAAAGTCTAAAATAAAAAAGGAGACAAAAACCTGTCAACAGAGCAGTGAGGGCACAGTGGGGCAAAGTAAGAGGACAGAAACATCCTAATTGTTAACAGAGACAGGAAAACAGGCAGAAGTTAGCCACTGCCTGGTGACACTGTCCTCCGGGGAGCGAGAAAAGAGGCTGCAATTTGGAGCAACTTGGGGGCACTTCCTTCTATTTTATTAAAAGCACAACTGCATGGGGACTGAATGTGAATTTTTGCTACCAGTTCTCCCTTAATATTTTCCAGAAATGCTTTTCCCTCTAAAAGTTAAAGAGCTTAAAATTTATTTGAGGCTGTGGAGGAGAATTTTAAAATTAAAAGCTCTCAGAGGTGAAGTTCTTCCATAGATGAGTAGAAATAAAGAGTCTAATTTTTCCATTATAAGCCTGGAGAGAACAGGTAGAGAGAGCTTGCAGGAAAAGGAGCCAAGAAAATTTTTAAGGACAGGTTTTCCAGACGCCAGCCAGGGATCTTGTTGAAGGCTGGACCTGAGATTTCCCAATTTTAAATGATGACCCAACAACGGAAAATATGAATTTGTTTCCCTTGTCAAGAACGAATCACTTCTTAATGTTAATGGGTGCAACTTCTTTGAAGAACAACTTGGAGATACCCATCACATTGAATCAGCAATTCCACTTAACTAATTTTGACTGTAAGACCTGTGTTACCATTTATTTATAATATTGAAAATCTGGACAACCTAAATGGTCACCAATAAAACACGAGTTAAACAAATGATGCTACATCATACAAAGAAATATTATGTACGTCTTAGTCATTTTTGGCAATGTAGAAAGATCTTTGAAATATATTCATTAAAAAATAACAGTATATATAAAATGAATGACTTTATTTGTATTAAATGGATTACATATAATTTAATATACTTTTGTGTGCATAAAAGTTTCTAGAAATATTAATTAAGAGTTGTTTTCATACTGGTGGGGGCAATATTAGGGCATGTTTGAACGGGAGAAGTTTCCATTTTCATTTTATATCCTTTTGCAGTATTTGCATTTTTAAATCATGAGCATGAATTTTAAAAAAAACAATATTTAAAAAGTTGAATAGATGTTTTTCTGTGAGGGAGTACAGTTGAAAAGCGAATCTCTTTAACATTAAAATACAAATCCCTGAGCAGAAACTATAGTAAAATGGAATCAATAGTTTAATAAATTTTTTATCCTTTATGACCAACTAGAGTTTATCCCAGGGATGTAATAGAGGTTTAATATTAGAAAATCTATTAACAAAATGCGTTACATCATTAGACCAAGGAAGAGGAATTACATAATCTTCTTATTGAATGCCAAAGGACATTTGGTAAAAAGAAAAAAACTGATTTTTAAAAAACTCTATAAATAGTAGGCTTTTCTAATGAATAAACAGTAAGTATCTAAAACAACAGCCAACATCATAATCAGAATTATGGAGACATTTAATAACACAGGATATTTTATACTTTTGAACTTTTTAATGATGTTCATGCCTGAGTTTTTTACATCAAGAAAAAAACCGCTTCGAAATCTGTCTGGTAAATTCCTCTGAGATCAGTGAGAAAGGTAAATATGTGAACCCGAGAAAGAATCCTCAGTACCAAAAAAGGCTCAGACTCAGTCCCAAATCCATAGACGAAGGCATGGGCTTAGAATTTAGTCTATACCACAGACACGTTTGAGAACACAGATGTGTTTGAGAACTCTTTTCATGTATGACTCTAAAGTGTCTTTATAATGAATGGGCTTTCCTTCCACATGGTCCAACAAGGAATTATTGAGCATTTGCTCTGTGACCAAAGACTGTGCTAGGCTTGAGACTCTTAAGATAGAAAAAAAGGTAAGAAAGAGGGTGAGGGCGCTGATGGCTCCTGGGGAGATATCAGGATTTGAGGTGAAGTCATGGGTTGTAACCAATCTCCACATTACAAGACTGCTTATAGCAGATGACTTTCAGCATGGTGAAAAATGACTACTAGGAGGATAGGATAAGCTTTGGAGCAGTCTTTCATGTTCACTAAGTGTGGAATGGTGTGAAGTTGGCAGTGAGGAGCTAGGAAAGATAGAGCAGCTTCTATGGAAGAATCCTGTGAGGCACAAAGTAGCATCAAGGAAAATCAGGGCTCCATTTCAACAAGAAGAGGTGGAGAGATTGCTCAGTGCAAGTGTGCAAATATAGGAGCATTTGTTTGCAAGTTCAAGAAACTAAGAAAAGACAAAAGATCATTTGGGAGGCCAAGGTGAGAGGATTGCCTGAGCCCGCGGGTTCGAGACCAGCCTGGGCAACATAGTGAGACTTTGTCTCTACAATAAATCAAAAAATTAGCTGGGCATGGTAGCACATGCCTGTAGGTCCAGCTACTTGGAAGGCTAGGCAGAAGGATTGCTGAAGCCCAGCAGGTTGACACTGGGGTGGCCATGAGCATGCCACTGCACTCCGGCCTGGGCGACAGAGTGAGATTCCTACTCAAAAAAAAAAAAAAAAAAAAAAAAAAAAAAAGATCAGATTTTAGGGTTCAAGTGGATTGGAGGGTGGCTTTTTATTCATTAACCAAGAATCCCCAAAACAAGACGCCTCATTAGAAGTAAACAGTCTTAAATATCTCAACTTTGACACATTGATAGCAGAACTGTTCAAGGGCAAATTATTAAGTAGCAAATCCATGACTTGAATGGAGACCTGTGACCCTTTCTCCCCAATGTGTCACTCCCCACATTTTACTCCATCATTGCAGGAATCTGTCAATAGATGCTGAGCACGTTCCGTGCACAAAGTACGATGTAGAAGATAATGGAAAGAATTAAGGCACAACTTCTGCTCTCAAAAACTCAGCACAGCCAAGAAGATCTGTGTCGATGATTCTTAAACAACAGAATAATCAGAATCACCTGGAAGGCTTGTTGAAACTCAGGTTGCTGGAACCCATCCCAAGTGTCTGATTAAGTAGGACTGGGATGAATCCTGAGAATGTGAATTTCTAACAAATTCCCAGGTGATGTTCATGCGGCTAGTCCATGGACCACCTCTTGAGAAATACTGACCTAAAGGAAATAACTATAAATGCCGTGGGAACTCACAGAATAGAGACACTCATTTATGGAGATTAAAATCAGACCATGAATAAAATTTTGATAAGTTCTCAAACTTATGACTTTTAGATCCACGGTGTTCTTTGAAAAATGCATGTGGTTAATGTGCTTTCTGCAAAAGAAGAGTAAGTTCTGAAGTCAATTCAAATAGCAGGGGATTATATACAGTCTTTATTCAGATCCACTCAAGCATTAGAAACACGGGCTTTGGGACATTCTTTTTACAAGATTAGAGCCTGCAGTACAGATTAACAGGATGAGTCCACAGTCACTGCATGTGTGGGCTAGTCTGGACCACAGGAAATATCTTTTCTCCTCAAGCTTTCCTAGGAAAGGTAATAACCATAACAGCTATCGTTCTATAGCAGATTGCAGTTTATAAGTACTTTTACATATGTTTACTGAGGGACCAGTTGAGAAACAAATGAGTAAGTGTGCTGCAAATTGCAAAGTCTCCTTAAATATTAGTTATCAACATCATTTGATTTGCATAAAGTCTCAAGCATGAGTATCGCTATCTGTCTTTTACCTATGAATAAAGTGAGTGTTATGGTATGAATCTTTGTCCCCTCTGAAATTTATATGAACACTGAATCCTTAATGTGGCACTATTGAGAGGTGGAGCCTTGAAGGACTGATTGGGTCTTGAGGGAAGAGCCCTCATGAATGGATGACTCCATGTGGATTAGTAGATGGGTGGGTTATCACAGGAGTGAGACTAGTGGCTTTATAAGAGAAAGAAGAGCGACCTGAGCTAGCGCATTCAGCCCCTTCACCATGGGATGCTCTGCATAGACTTGGGACTCTGCAGGGAGTTCCCACGAGCAAGAAGGTTGCTCCCCACCAGATGCTGTCCCTTGACATTGGACTTTTCAGCCTTCATAACTGTCAGAAGAATTCATTTTCTTTATAAATCACCCAGTTTCAGTTATTCTGTCATAAGCAACAGAAAACGGACTAAGACAGTAAGGCTACATGAAAAAAGTGACTTGACTATGGCCATAAAGCTTCCAAGTAGCAGAGATAAAATGAAATTAAGATTTAGAATTTTAATCCCAAATTCTGTAGTGTATTAGAAGATATACCAGAAATGTCAACCTGTGCACCCACCTCCTCTGTAGCTACCAAGAGACAGCCCTGAGTGATTATGTTTTATCCTATGTTGTTCTGTGCTCTCTATTTTTTCTTTACCCAATTTCTCATAATGCCTCAACAGCTCACTGGACCAGAGATAGGGGCCTTATCATAAAAGTAGCCAATGCCAGGCCTGGGGATAGACTGTGGTTCTCAAATTAAAATATTCATTAGAGGCCAGGATCTGTGGCTCAGTCTGTCATCCCAGCACTTTGGGAGGCTGAGGCAAGTGGATTGCCTGGGCCTGGGTTCGAGACCAGCCCAGGCAACTTGGCGAGACCTCATCACTACGATAAATTTTAAAAATTAGCCAAGTGTGGTAGCACACACCTGTAGTTCCAGCTACTTGGAAGACTGAGGCAGAAGGATCAACGGAGCCCAGCAGGTCGATGTTGGGGTGGCCCTGAGTGTGACACTGCACTCCAGCCTGGGCGATGGAGAGAGACTCCAAACAATAAAATAAAATAAAATAAAAATAAAACGTGCATTAGAATCACCTGTAGGCTGTTAAAACAGAGTGTGTGGCTCTACCCCAGAGTTCCTGATTCAGTAGACCTTTGGTGGGACTTTAATAGTCTATATTCCTAATAAGTTTCTGGATAATACTGATGCTACGGTTCAGGGGACCAAACTTTGAGAACACGTAGCTTATGAGATAATTAGGACAACCAATTTTTCTTTCTTCAAAATGTGAACGAGGAAAATCTGAGAGCACATGGCACTTAACAATGGAGGAAAATGAAAAGAAACTTTGAGGGAGAATTAATGAGTAAGAGCTAGGAGGAATTATAGTCATCTAGGCTTATACGGAAACAGAAATTATAGGTAAGTAAAACAATGTGGCAAAGAAATGTTATTCAGATGAACCGAGAGAAAGAATGGGGCAGCTGATGATAGAACAGACAGAAGCAACCGTCCAAAGGACGCTTGTGCTGAGAGCTCTTCCAAGGCATGGTTGTAAAGACCCCAAAACTTCGTGACAAGGCTTCTAGATTGCCAGGAAAATAAAACTCTCTGCTTCCTCTACTTTCTTATTCTTGGTGATTTAGCTTATTCTGGAGGCCTTTGCAATACTCCCTTTCCTCTTTGGTGTAGTACTTGGGATAGATAATTTATGCCTCAACTTGACTGTGCTATGGGATGTCCAGATTAAGTATTAAGTATTATTTCTGGGTGTGTCTGTGAAGGTGTTTCTGAATGAGATGAGCATATGAATGGGTGGGTTTAGTAAGTTAGATGGCCCTCCCCAGTGTGGGTGGGCATCTTCAAATCTATTAAGAATAAAAGCAGAAGGAGGAGGATGTCACTTTCCCTTCCTGCCTGATGGCTTGAGGTGGCTCATCACTCTTCTACCCTTGGCATGTCTGGTTCTCAGGTTTTCAGATACAGACCAGAATCTTCACCATTGGATCTTTCGGTTCTCAGACTTTGGAACTACACTACCGACTTTCCCGGGTCTCCAGCTTGCAGCTGGCAGATTTTGTATAGGGCTTCTCAGCCACCATACTTGCATGAACCAACTCCTTAGAATAAATCATAGACATATAATCTCCTATTGGTTCTGTTTCTCTGAAGAACCCTGACTAACAACATATCTGTTTTTTTTTTCAAAGAAAGAGTTCCACATAATCAGGAAAGGAGCCCAGAACACTTTTCAATCAACTACCCTATTTGTTGACTCCCAGTTCGTTCCCTAGACTTGGAAATTAGTGTCGTTCAGCAAAGTAAGGTGGCTGTAGAGTCACCTTGGATCACCAGGTTCTTTAGGACAAGGCCATTCCCTATTCTCTGGTGCCAATAAACTGACTTAATCTGCAACCATACATTTCTCTAGTTTGTTGCTTTGACAGGTACTTGGCACATGGTGATTCCCCAATCATATGTCTTCTCCATGGAGACAGCAATCTGTGCCCTAAAGAACTGCCAGCAGCATAGCCTCCCAGCCTGGTGGAAAGGGAAAGTAACAGCCAGAGAGTTAAAAAATACACACTACAGTTCCTAATACTTTAAATGACTCATTCCATGATTTGAGGCAATTACCTTTTTTTTTTTTTACATTTATTTTATTTTAAAGACATGTATAATTCAGTATTAGGTAGACAAGTGGTCATCGTACAGGTAAAGTTTGGGCCTCCCTTTGGTCCCCACTTTGCCTGGTTTGAGATCAAGTACACTTATTAATGTTATGTGCCTCCCAACCCTTCCCCCACCTCACAGCAGTTTCCAACTACTACAAATCTCTTTCCTATAGTATTACGGTAAATGTTCAGGGTCGGCTTATGAGTGAGAACATATGGTACTTGGTTCTTTCTTTCTGTGATAGATCACTGAGTATTATGGACTCTAAGTCCCTCTAAGTTGCTTTTTGTAAAAAAATGAAGACCGGAAGGTGTATCTATGAGGTGAAAAGTGTGTCTAAATTACAGATAGATTTCTTTGCCAATGCCAATCAGTGTGTTGACTTTCTAGAGTGCTGGCTGCCTGGGGGATCATGAGCTTGTGAACATGTAGGGTGCTATGATTGGTGACTAATGTCTGTCATGGCATGAGAAGGGAACATCATAATCCAAATGCTACCTGTTTGCCCTCCCTGATTCAAAAGCTATCATGGGTTCGTTCCATTTCTTAATTCTATGATTCTATGTTATTATCCCTAATGTGAATGTACCAAGCATCTATTTACCACTAAGATGTTAGGTTTATTTCTCCTGTAAGGTCAATTTTCTGGATTTTTTTTTTTTATCCTGTTGGGTCTTGGGCTTCATTTTTTCCTCAGGTGAATATTACAATACTCTAGCTCACAGCATTAAAGTGCACAGAAAATGCATAATAATATACTGTCTGCTAAACACTTCATAAAAAGTAGCATTAATAATCCACACCACATCCCTGTTTGCTTAGAAAAACCTGCATGGGCCAGATGAATTCAAAACCCCAGTGGGAGGAAGTTGCAGCCCTGTGACCACAGTCACTGGATCCAGATAAAGTGGCTGCAAGAATAAATCTTTGATGAAAACCACCTTGGTTTTCCCTAAATTTTTTTTTCCCTAAGCCTCTTTAAAAGTGGTGTCAAATTATTCCAAGGCACTATGGCCCTGTTTCTGTAGAAACTATACCAGCATAAAATTACACAGCAGAGAAAATCATTAGGTCTAAACACTCTTCAAAGTGCATTAGAAAGACAGCACTATTTATCTTGTGCTGTCAACAACAATGGGCTGCCTTGAACCTGGGTAAATCACCTCCCTGAGCCTCAATTTCCTCAAAGGGTGGGGTATAATAGATGACTTCTCCATGTTTTTTTTCCAGTTGTGACATTTTATAAAGTCTATGACCTTCACTATAAACAATTGCTACATGGAATTGAGAAATTAAATGTATTTTAGAAGAAACTGACTTGTTACAATTAAAAATTCTAGTTTTTTTCCTATCAATGAGAATCCCATCAAAAATAAAAATGCAATTGGTTAAATGTTGGATATCTTTAATGCGGGTGGATGCCTCCCCCTGGTTCTCAAACTTGAGAGTATGGGGATGGAGTATCTACTCAGGGAAAATTAGGCAATAAGGAGACATTTTTTTGGTTGTCACAACTGGTGCCAGGTGGGGGAATACTGCTGGCATCTAGTGTGTAAACTCTAGAAATGCTGCTAAACGTTCTACAGTGCACAACACAGCTCCCTACAACCAAGAATTATGTCACCCAAAATATCAATAGTGCTTAGACTGAGAAACCCTGCATTATCTCCAATTCACTGCAGCAGATTTCAGAAAGATTTTGAGGGTGGGGAATATGATCTTCAACCTGATGTGCAAACAAATCTCAGTTGTTTCAATGGACACAAATCAAGCTGACTGTATGATATATATCATCTGCACAAGGCCAAATCAGTTACTATTCTACAATATAACTAAAGTATTTGGGGTTTCAAATATTGCTAAGTGAATAGGGGGGAAAAAACCAATTCACACTTAGCAATTTCTGAGCTGATGAGTTATTAGGAGCAAGTTATTTCTTATAGTCACATGTTTTGCTTGTATGAATTTCAATCTCCCATCATTTTATTTTTAACTTTTTTCAAGAAAAGCTGCAAGATTCTCTTTAATTATCATTAGATGCAATAAATAAAACAGTTTTCTATTTTCCAGCCTCATTCAGCTAAAATACGAGAATGGGAAAACTTGCCAAAGGAATATGCCTTCTATTTTGGAGGGGAACCAAAAGTGTCTTCCTATATCTAGTGCTAAGATTGCCAAAGTGGAAACTAGAATAAAAACATATTTTTGCAATTCTGCTAACTTTTATTTTTGCATGTTAACTATCTCTAGTGGACTGGAAAGATTCCCACAGAAAAGTCACTACATCTGCCTTCCTCTATGACCAAAGGAATATTTTTTTGTGCTAAACACTTGAGATGCTGTTACACTAGCATAACTTAGCCTAACCTGACTAATGCACTTAGGAATTGGACTTATCTCCCTAGGACAGGCCAAAAATATTAGACTTTCATATTACCTCCAGGTTATGGTAATATCTAATATTTTAAGTAATCTAATTCAGAATTACATACATGTAAATCTCAGATGCTGCTTTTTATACATCTCCTATCATCCTTTGCTGTATAGTAAATGGGATCTGAGAAACCCCCAAAGCAGTTTCCTCACTGGCAAAAATTTTCTTTCTTTCTTTCTTTTTTTTTTTTTTTTTTTGAGTTGGAGTCTCACTCTGTCACCCAGACTGGAGTGCAGTGGCCGCTCCTGGCCACCGCAGCCTCGACCTGCTGGGCTCCAGCGATCCTTCTGCCTCAGCCTTCCAAGTAGCTGGAACTAGGCGCACGCTACCACACCCGGTTAATTTTTGACTTATTGTAGAGATGAGGTCTCGCCAAGTTGCCCAGGCGGGTCTCAAACCCGTGGGCTCAGGCAATCCATTCACCTCAGCCTCCCAAAGCTCTGGGATTACAGGCTGAGCCACTGAGCCCAGCTAAAAATTTTCTTTACAAGTACAAAACATCCTCATTCCAGATGGTGAAGACAAGGTAACCATTGAACACATTTTTCATAAAACATCCCAAATAGCATATTTCTTTGTTAAGTAATAAAGAATCAGTATTTGAGTGGTTCCTTCTCTCCCCTTAAATTCATCTAACTTTCCTCTATAAGTTTTCTCTTTGTTTGGCAAAAGAACTAATACCAAGTATCTACATGATAATGGCCATCTGTGCTTTATAGTCCTGTGAACTTTATTTGCAGGGTTTTCACAGGCATAGTTAGGGAATTTAGTTAATGATCTGACCCAATCTAGTCTCACTATTAATCTTACTGCTTTAAGTATCCGGCTAATGGCAGACGTTTCATGGTTACAAAGCCCATGACGAAAACTTCATGGGAAAATTGTGTCACTTATTCAGACTTCTCCTTCTGAATCTTTACTCCAGATGAACTATCCATATAAGGCAGAAACACCCCACCCCAGTACAGATCACCACCTGCCAATGGTCCACTTGAGCCAGGTTATTACCAAGTTGTCCATTTTCTTTTATCAGTGGAAACTGACTTATGAATTCCCAAACTTTTGGTAGATCATTCCTCAAAGACATGCTCTTTCACCGCTCTTAAAATAGTATTTTTTTAGACACTGTGAATAATTATATTTTTTATTATTAGTAACATCTCCTAAAGCTAGTATTAGGTCCTAATCTAGAGAAATTAGAACCAACAGAAAATTTTGGCTGAAGGAGCAGACAGTGACTCCCATGCAAAGAGGACCCAAGTCATCTAACCAGGGCAAATAGCAAATATGAATAGGCCAGAATATCTAAAACTCCTTTCAGACCTCAGAGTGTTCAGTTAAAAGCAACGTGGGTGACAACATGTATAGTAGTTCACTGTTCACCTGTCACAGAATATGCTAATTTATCTATTTGCAGGTCTGTTTATCCTTGTCTAGAATACGAGTTCTTGACGGAAGGGAATGTGCCCTACTCTTTCTCAAGGCCTCCAAGGTACATGGCATATGCACATGGAAGGTGTTTGATTGATTAAGTATATGAATGAACACTAGTTTTTCAACCTGATTTATCTGACCTATGTATACTGTTTTGCTCTGCCTCTTACACCGATTTTTGCATTAAGAAATTATCACTAGAAATTTCCAACAACTTTAGAAAATGTTTCCCTTCTCCAAGTCTGAGCCCAATGATAATATCTATTGTGTTATCGGTATTCTTAGGAAGACGCTGACATGTCCTTATAAAACTAAACAAGAAGAAATAGCAGGAAATCAGGATTGTACATAAAGAAGGACAACACAGTGACAAAATACTGAAATGAGAATCTCAAAGAACATTCCAGAGTCTCCAGACCTTCTCTCCAGGGGAAACCAAGTGAAAAACCTCCAAGGCTTCTTTATCTCATGATCTGTCAGAGGCCATTACGGCTCTATGATAATATCGAAGTTTAACCACTGTTACTCTGCTATAAAACAAGAGTAAAAATGCCAGGCTACTAATAGAAAAATAAAAAATAAAGGAGATTATAAAGTACTTTGCAAACATAATGGATTCTAGCAATGCTGAATAATAATTACAATGCCTTCCAACAGAGCCACTGCATTTGACAGGATTATCTTGAAATAACAAGTGGGGGCCTATTCTGTCTAACAGAATAAACAACTATTGCAAGTGCCCCGGAAATTCATATGAAGCATCTGGGTTTTATAATACAAAGCGGTTCTCTCTTTCTGCCTTTCCCCTTCCTTCTCTCCAATTGTGTCCCTTCCTCTCGTTCTTGCTCCTTGTTTTGTAGTCTTATTCCTATAAACATATGATTTAAAAAAATTATCTAAAGTAAAGAAAGTAGCATGCAACTTACTTAAGACACAGAGCAAAATCTCACAGAGTTCTTTATCATTTTAAGTAGCAGAAAGCTTTTTAAAGTAGGCTTAAGTAATTGAAAACCAAATTAGCTCCAAACATACTAGCTTAAGGAATCTGGACAAGAGTGATTGCAAAACGGCCTTGTGGAAGATTGATTACATTAATGGACCACTTAATGGCCGTATTGCATTTTTCATTGCAATGTGACTTGGCAGCTCCTCCCTTCAAAAATGAGAGTCTGTGTCCTCATTCTTTTAACCTGGACTCGCCTTTGCCCAGTATAATATGGCAGGAGTGAGTGTGTGAGTTCTGAGCCTCAAGGGTTTTGCATGTTTGCACTCTCAATCTCGAAATCCCCACCATCACATAATAAGCATGGGTTAGCTCATTGCAAGACAAGAGAGACTAGAACGATATCAATAACTAGTGAATATCCAGCCAACTTCACAAATACATAAGAGAGCCCAGCTATTATCAGTAAAGTTTCTTATCTAACACACAACTTACCCAGACACATGATTACTTCAGCTGAGGCCAAAAGAATCATCCAGCTGAACCACAGACGTGTAAAGTAGTAATAAATGCTTATTGTTTTAAGCCCCAAAGTTTTCAGTGATCTGTTATGCAGCAATATCTAACTGATATAGGTTTCATCTTTATCTCCTCCCCATTTGGTCAGTTGGTCTACCTGACATTTATTAACTTCGATAAAGTTGATATATGTCAAGACCCTTGACATGTACTTTTGTACCTGTTACGTTTTGATGACTGATGCTTGGAGCTTTGCCTGTGATGCTTGGAGCTTTACCCAAACAGCTTTGCCCAAACAGCATTTATATATTCAGAGGGATGGTTATCCCCTTTATGACTGTCATAGTCCCTTTTTACAATTCATGGAGCCCTTTGTGCTAGTCTTAATGTTAAAAAGTTCATGCCCAAGCGTGAACAAAACTGTGAAGTATAACATGTGATTATCAACATCATCTCATTAGCTCTCTGTGACAAAGTCTTCTTTTCTCTCATAGTTACTGACCTGTTTTAAAACCTCATCAGACAATCTCTGACACTCGTGGAAGGAAAGAGAGAAAAGTTCTATCAAGACCAGAGATTTACCCAGAGACTACTGTCCCTATAAGAACAACAGAAAGTTTAGACAGTCCCTGGAATTGTGTGCAAACATTCGTATGCATGTTCTTGTATGCATTTTAACGGAAAAATAGTGTCCAATATCTCCTTTTAGTAACTGATAGAATTACTAGACAGAAAATCAGCAAGAATATAGAATAGTTGTACAACACAATTAACCAACACTATCTACTTGACACAGACCAAACACTCCACCAAACAATAGAATATGCAATTTTTTCAAGTACACATGGAACAATCACCAAGATAAAATATATCCAGATCATTTAAAAACTCAATGTAAAAGAACTGAAATCATAGAATATGATCTCTGATCATGATGTAATTAAATTAAAAGTCAATAATGAAAAGACAACAGAAAAATCTCTAAAAATATAAAAATTACACAACATACTGCCAAATAATCCATGAGTCAAAGAGAAAGTATCAAAAACAAACTTAAACGTATATAAAACTAAATAGAAACAAAACCACAACATATTAAATTTTGTGGGGCATAGCTGAGGCAGTGCTAGAAGGGAATTTTATAGCACTAAATGTTTACATTGGAAGTAAAGAAAAGACTCAAATCTAATCTAATCTGCTGCTAATTAGAAAAGTCTAATCTAAGTTTCAACTTAAAACATTTTTTGAAATTGTAACATTTGGTGATTGTAATAATGACTTTGAAGTTCCAGGAAAAAATTAGTTTTCCAAATTTTTCCTTATTTACATAACTCTTACTCTCCATTATTTTCAGTTCCAAGATAAAATTATTGGTATTATTTACTAAACTATTTTAAATATAAAAATAGTGATAGACATTCAAAGAAACTTTGGGAAAACAGGACACAAAGAAGAAAACAAACTGGAAGAAAAGCAAAATAAGCCCAAAACTAGTAGAAGGGAACAAATTATAAAGAACAGAAATGAATGGAATTGGGGGGGAAAAAAAAACCACGGGAGAAAAATCAATGAATCAAAAAGCTTGTTTTTCAGGGAAAAAAAAACACAATAAAACTGATAAACCCTTAGTAAGACTGACAAAATAAAAAAAGAGAGAGAGAAGGCATAAATCACCAATATCAGAAATGAGGTAGGGGATATTACTATAGAACCTGCAGTGTTAAAATGATAATAAGAAGATATTATGAAGAACTTTATGTTCATAAATTGTCAGCTAGAATAAACCAAGTGCTTGAAAACCACAAACAATCAAAATTCAACCAATATTAAATAGACAATCTGAATAGGTCTATAACCATCAAAGAATTTGAGTTTACAATTGAAAAGCTCCAAGTAATAAATCTCCAGACCTAGAGGGGTTCACTTGAGAATTCTATGCAATATTTAAAGAATTTATGGCGATTTTATATAATCTCTTCCAAAAACGGAAGAGAAGGGAACATTTCCCAACTCATATCAGCATTGCCCTGATACTAGAACCAAAGAAAGAATAAAGGGAAAACGGGGAAGGAGGAGAGAAGGAAGAAACAGCTAGTATCTCTCATAAACTCATATGCAAAAATCTTCAACAGGATATAAGCAAACCAGATTCAACAATGTATGCTCGTATGCCCCGTGAAAAGAGTTGCCGCCATCAGCAGGGAATGTCAGCATCTTCAACAACTGCCTTAGCTGCAAAGAGCTTGTTTTGCCCAAGGTAACTCTCCTCTTGAAGCAGCCCCATTTGGTGAAAGAGAAAAGTTGGGATATGAAGACCCAACTACTTTAGCCCATTGCAAGACATTCTGACAATCCTATTCTAAGAACAGTTGCATAAGGTGAGCAGCTGGTCAAAAGAACACTGGAGCATATGGTTGCCCTCCCAAGTCTACCTGGCTGCTCTACGTGTCTTTCCCCTGTGTGTAAGTTCCAGGTCAAACCTTTACCTTCACACTGTACCTGTCCTCTCTTCTAGTCTCATTTGACTACCACGCTGCTCACATACTTGTTCCAATGGAAAACACACCCATTGTGTGTTTTCAAATTCAGACAGTGTTAGTGACTGAATGCCCTTATCTCTTTCAGAATCATTTGCATGTTAAGATAGGAGTCCTGGGACACCACCGCTTAACCCCCATGTAATAAGGATCTTTAAAAATAATTCCAATGACTAGACTCTACTCCCAATTAATTAAATCAGAATATTTTCAAAATAGGGTCTAGCATCTGTTCTTTTTAAATCTTTGCAGGTAATTCTGATGCACAGCAAATGATTATAGATTGAAACGTATAAAACAGAAAAACTTTTCCAATTATGAGGTTCTCCCAGAAGAAAGAATCTATGTTTCAGTGCAGATAGCTTTGGCTCTCCAGCACTCAATATACTAAAAACAGAATTACTTAATCTAATGACATTATAGAATCAAGATTATCAAGTAATCTGAGTACTTTGTGTTTAGTGGACATCCATGACACTATTTGCCTTTTTAGTAACTTTGCCTTTTGAAAAGAGGCTACCTTATACCTGGTGGGCATGCCGATCATGTAACTCCCAACCAGGAGAGTAAACTCCCCAACCAGGAGAGTAAACAAGCCAGTATGGACAGTCGGAATATGCCACCCCTAAACACAGAACTTGATCTAGGATCGATAAGATTAGAATCAAATAAGAGCAAATAAGATCAAATAAGATTAATCGGTGTCCTTTTGGAGGGATGTATATAAACACCGGGAAAAGAAGTCTGCTTTTAAGATAGTAATCACCAAAGTGCTTAGAAGACTGGAGAAAGCAGGAATCATCTCTGTCACACCATGCAAAGAATGATCCTTAAAAAGAAGTTGTCCAGGCAATCCCCTAAGGTCCCCTCCCACTGTGGGAGCTTTTCTGTCCTCTCAATAAATCCTGCTTTCTTTAAAAAAAAAAAAAAAAAAAAACCAGGTTCGGTGGCTCAGCCCGTAATCCCCGCGC
>NW_007259550.1:138097-160420 GCF_000164805.1 Carlito syrichta | reverse complement strand
AGCGGCCACTGCACTCCAGTCTGGGTGACTGAATGAGACTCCAACTCAAAAAAAAAAAAATTGTCACAGGAATGGTAATATGATGGAGACAGAAAAAGCTTCATGGACTGTGTTGGTATTCCTAAATGCAACCCCTTGCATTTCCCAGTTATCTAGGCCAATGAATCCTCTTTTTTTCTTAAGCCAGTTCAATTTTAATTTCTGGTGCTTGGAATCAAGCATTTTATAATATATGATGTGTTACTCAGATTCAGAAGTAACCTCATCCTTTGAGAGCTCACTAAAACTGATTTGTATCACCTACCTTTTATTCTATAGTAATTCATTTGCCTGTCCAAAAATATCTGCAAGTTGACAGGGATTTACAGTTTTCTTTTTTGCATTTAGCTCTAGGTCCTTACATTATGTTTGTTGAAGCTTGATGGTCCCAGCTAGACTCATCTTTATGCTACACTGATTCATCCATAGAAGTCAGCTCCTTTTCTTTGACATTGCCAGAAAACCACTCACAAGGTATGTGTATTTGTGCATATAGCTGACTTTATTAAAATTGCAAGGTGGTGAGAGGGCTTTATATTATAGAAAAACAAATAATGTAAACTGTGAGACATGCCTTTTCCTTAAAGCCATTTATAGTCCCCATTCAAAGAAGAACCTCCCACTAGGCACCTTTTTTTCAGCCTTCCCGAGTTCCCTACCATATTGCCTGGTGCTCTTCCTCTTCTTTTAGATTTTGTCCACCTGTTTTAACTTTCTTAGTTTCCCAGTTTGGGCTCAGCCTTGGGCTCGTCCACACAGACAGTCAACTCCCCATTCTATTATACTGAACAAGTTATCCCCACTCAAGGCCTCCCTGTACAAATCCCACACTCACTGTTGTCCTCAGTTCAACAAAAGTGTCATCTGTTCAGACCTTCACCTTCAGCAACACAGAAGAATTGACAGTCTTTAAAATTTCAGGCCCACCTAGCTGTCTCTTCAATATGTCATGGTAAATTAAAGAAAAAAAAAGACAGTACATGGCTTTAATTTCCTCATGATAATAATGGTGCTACCACCATCCATTCTCTCACTCCTTCTTTTCCTTTGTAGGAAAGGCAGCTACAATCACTTTTGGTTTCAAACAATAACTTCCTTTTTTTTATGTGCCTATTGTAAATCCCCTTTTATTTTTCTATTTAATAAGTAAATAGATTCCTTTCCTAAACACACATATGTTTTGACCAAGAGACCCTGAAGAACATCTCAGTTCACCATTCTATTGTGCAGACAATATTGTATGCAAAGCAACTACCTAGTGAGACTGAGGAAATTTTGAGCAAAAACTCGCTATAGTTGCAATGACTTGAGGTTGATAAGACATTAACCATAGAGTGGGCACAGTGGCTCAAGTCTGTAATCCCAGCACTTTGGGAGGCCGAGACGAGAGGACTGCCTGAGCTCAGGGATTCAAGACCAGCCTGGGGAACTTGGTGAGACCTCGGCTCTACAATATATCAAAAAATTAGCCAGATATAGTAGTGCACGCCTGTAATTCCAGCTACTTGGAAGGCTGAGGTGGAAGGATCGCCTGAGCCCAGCAGGTCGATGCTGGGGTGGCTGTGAGCATGCCACTGCACTCCAGCCTGGGCAACAGAGCGAGACTCGGACTCAAAAAAAAAAAGATGTTAGCCCTAGTCTGAAGTTTAGAGAGGGTCATGAACAAACAGGCTGTGGAATCAACAAATAAGAAATTTTCTTACCTAGGGCAGGGTTTCTCAACCCCAGTGTTGACATTTTGGGCTGGATCACTCTCTGTTGTGGAGGGTTGTCCTGTGCCTTGTAGGATATCATTGTAGGACATTTAGCAACATCTCTGGGCTCTACCCTCTAGATACCAGTAATATATACACAAATCTTCACCCAAGCTGTGGTAATCAAAAATGTCTCCAGACATTGCTAAATATCCCAGGGGGACAAAATTGTTGCTGACTGGGAAACCCTGCTTTATGGATTACTTTATTAGAATAAACATAAAAGAAATGGGTAATGGCTATACCATTATAAATATCTGCATATGACCTATGCTATCCTAACACAATAAATAAAACTTTAATGACCTTTATTCTGTGGTTTTAAATGATAACAAAAAAATCCAATTTAGATATTAAGGTAAATACAGAATGCTTATTCACTATACTAATTTGTTTTAAAAATAGCTCAGCCTGGCACATACCTTTGGTAATGATACCTCCTTCAGAAGCATGCTGGGAGAATTAGTACTTAGAAAGTGCTTTAAAGATAAGACCATATTAAAATTATTAGTGCAGATTTTTACAACTCATATTGTTTTGAAAATGGATTTTACTAAGAAATGTTCTGAATTTCTAAACATAAAACCTCTACTCATCTCTCCCTAATTACTTATTAGGGGATTTTACAGATTCAGGACTGACTACTGTGCTATGTTTATTGGTCCCTGACATTTAATACTCATAAAAATTTTGTTTGCCAAAAGTGATCTGTTATATGACACTGTCATAACTAGTTCAGGTTCTTTCCAAAGCCATGCTGAAACCTTAATTGGAGAACACAAGGAAAAGATAAAAAAGAAGAGAATGGATATGGCCCAAGCCAGGAAGTCTAAGATGGTTAGTGGTCAAAGAACCAAATTCCAATGCCCTAAGAAAACTGACTCCAGAATCCTCCCATCCCTGTATACCTGAGGTCAGGTAGGTTGGCAGTACTGTGGTTCTGAGAAGCTTGTGTGACTCTGAAAAGATCTCCAGGCAGGAGCTGAGAATATAAAGAGGCAGACCCAAAGTGTAGAAATTATAGTAGACATTGGGTTTGATAGGCATTTTTTCAAGCTTGCCAGAAACAGAGGTCGGAAAAGTAACACTAATTCGAGACCTATCCTGCCGGTGAGAATAAAGCTTCTAGTACATCCCGGATGGTCAGGACTGGCTCAGAAACTAGAAAGAGCTACGGCTTCTGGAGGCCCTGAAGCTGCATCTGAGTGTGCTAGAGATAAAAGACTATTTCCATAACTCATTAAGATGTTCTTGTACTCTGTGGATCAATGAGGTGGTTTTTAGTAACGTAAAACATGGCTCTGTAGAGAGCGACTTATCCAAGATCCCAACATTTACCAAGACAATGAAACAAACAAAAAACCAAAATGAGTGAATATTCCTAACCACATATTTGAACACCTTTCTTTAGACACAAGTTCTTATCATTGATGCAAAAGAAATGGAGAAATGGAATTTTAAGAGCTAAGGAGGAAGAGAAGAAATATCTGTCATAAAACACCGCAGAATGACAAATTCACTCCAAATACTTATAAGCAAGAGACAGAGGTACTTGTTGGCAAGATTAAGGGAACAAGAGTAAGGGATGTTGAGACACTCAGACATTAGCAACATTAGGAAGCCATTACCACCTTTGAGTCAAAGGAGCAAGAGGATAAAATAAGCATTTCAGGAACTCTGTGAATGCTATGTCTCTTCATCTCTCTGTATGATCTCAGGTTCCAACAGTGAGGCCTCTGGTGACAGCTACTATCAGAGACGGAAATTTCAGATGAGATCAGGCGTGTTCAGAGTGGTATGGCCATAGACCAGAGATGGGAATTCAAAGCAGAGAAGGAATATGGAAGAAATATTGGCCTGGCCCCTCTCCCCTTCTGCCCTCTGATGTATTTCTGGTGCCTTTGATCAACTAAATCCTACTGGAATCCATCTAGCAAGAAAGTTGTGGTCCAGAGGAGTCAGCCTGCTATGTCCCAAATTAGGGAGCATAAGGGTAGACAATGGGTCTAGGTGAGAGTTCAGTGAAGAAAAAACGGCAGAAGAATAAACATTTATCGGAGTGAGTATTTTATCTAATTAAAATTATATGTATACAAAATTTGTGGGTGATTTGAGAGGAGCTTTCTTCAAACACTTTGCCTGTCAACATGAATTTTTCTCCATTCAGTAAGATTTGTATTTATAGCCGGTCTCGGTGGCTCAGCTTGTAATTCCGCGCCTTTGGGAGGCTGAGGTGAGTGGATTGCCTGAGCCCGCGGGTTCGAGACCCGCCTGGGCAGCGAGACCTCATCTCTACAATAAATCAAAAAATCAGCCGGGCGTGGTAGCGCGTGCCTGTAATTCCGGCTACTCGGAAGGCTGAGGCGGAAGGATCGCCGGAGCCCAGCAGGTCGAGGCTGCACTGGCTGGGAGTGGCCACTGCACTTCAGTCTGGGCAACAGAGTGAGACTCCAACTCAAAAAAAAAAAAAGTTTTGTATTTATATTGGTGTTCTGATAGTCTTTTGGAAGAATAACTCAGCATAGCTAGGAAATACAGTCAGGTAAGCATTTTCCAAATATTTCCCAAAACTCCCTTGAGTTTTCTCATAATTCTTGTATGAATGTCACCAAAATACAGTCATTTAATGGCAGGTATTTCTTGATTAGATCAAGAAATCCTATGTTTAGTTGCAGTGCTGCTTAAAATTGGGAAAAAAAATATGGAGATGATCCTAGTGATAGGTGACAGTGATTGTTGTCTTCAAATACCCGAAGGGTTATCAAGTGAAGGAGAATATGAATTTCTTCCTCATACCTGTGTGGCTTAGGAAAAAGGTTGAAATTAATGGTCTACAGGTTAAATCTTGCTGTAGAAGTATTGTCTCTCAAAGTGTTAGCCCATGGAAAATTATAAAGGGTTTGAACAATTGCCAATTTAAAAGTCAGAAAATGTCAAATAAAAGTGCCAAATTCTTATTTTCTTGAAGAAAACAAAAACAACAACAGAATATCTGACCAACATTTCTTCAAAGAAACAGTAAACGAGAGCTGAAAAGTGGCATACTCTTTACTTTACCACAGTCACTCCCACCACCTAGTGTCCACCACATTGTGGTCGCATGCCAGATGCTGATTATTACACTTGGACTTTTAAATTTTATTATCTGGCTCACTTAATTCATGTCTATTATCTGCCAAGTCTCTGTAGGCATTTGAATCACCTGAGTAAGAACTAGAATTCATGAGTAAATAAACCCACAGAGACACAGATGTTCACCAGATTATGAGGATGAGCTCTCCAGAGGCAGCATTGATTGCCACGACTGAGAAGGTCACTGGCACTGCGGATTTCCAAGGGGAGCTAGATCACCCCTTGGCAGAAATTCTACAAAGAGAATTTAAGCACTGGATGACAATCCTTAAAATTTCTTCTTTGAGATTTACTGGAGTTTAGACTCATTTTTTAAAGTCATGGACTGTGTTCCATTCATCTTTGATGCTAGCATAGGTACCAGATTATAGTTGAAGCAATATATATATGTATAATATATATTACACATAGTATATCTATAATATATGTTACATTATATACATATATAATGTAAAATAATAGTGTGTATCATTTACTATTCTGTGTTTTAAGACTATGATGGCTAAAATATTTTTTAATCCGAGAAAAATGATATACTAAGTTTTTGTCATTTATCAGCAAATCAATAATCTTATCTGATTACTTAGTCAAACAGAAATTTCCAACAGTCATAAGACTCAGAACAAGTAAAGTCTAAAAAGGTAGGTAGAATTAAGCTCTAAAAGGATCAGAGAAGCTTGCGATAGTGTTCATATCTGTTAAATTTTGAAAAGGGATTATTCCAGTGAATTATACTACAAGGTCAGCCACTTATAGAAAAAAAAAATGGCTGAGCACAAAGACAGTAGGAAGAGAATTCTACTAATCATGTAAAAACTCTGGAGTATGACTCTGGGTCTCTGATTAAAGACAGCGGTTTAAGAAATAATGGGTTTAACATTCCCAGTGATCCCTGAGTTTGGGGTACACAGAGTAGGGTTAAACAGGGTCTTATCATTCTTCCCAGTTCTCCTGTTGTTTATAATGGGCTTCTCTTTGGAATGTGTGTTTGTGTCTACATCAAGAGGAGTTGTCAAGTTGTGTTCCATATAAATAAAAGTAGAAAAAATAATTGGTTCAACATAGGAAATTTATTTGTGTACCTATTATATACCTGTAATTCCTAAAAAAGAAATAAGACATTGAATGGCTCTATGAAGAACTCAAGACCTCTTTTGTCCATCACTGACAGGAGATGCAGACATGGGGCACAGGTCAAGATCACCATTTGGCCTTGTTGTTAGAGCATGGAGCTTTGCTGTAGTCATGAAAGCTACAATATTATGAGCAAAGACATTTAAAACTGTAAGGTCCACATAGCCTGCAGTCTTTGGATTTCCTGTCTTTTTAGAATGTCCCTCCTTTTAAAGTTTTCCATGCCACTGGTAAAATAAAATAGTCCTTGAACTCTTTATCTTTTAGTTTATTCTTTCCTGCTTTTTCTTGCCATAGAATTCATAAGATCAAGGGCCAAGGTAGTTTAGGACCAGTGGGAAAGGAAGCCAAGGAAGTGACTTGAATTGCTTTTATTCTAGACCACAGAGCAAAAGGTATTTTTGAGATCTAACTACAAGGACAGCTAGCTCACTCAATTTAGAGTTTCCAAATAACACTTTGGAGTTAACCCCTTAGGAAAACAAACAGTCTACTTGTTTCTTCTCTTGTACCACTGTAACTACATTCCGTAGAGCATTATTCTGTATTAAACTCGTTTAATGGTTTGCCATCTTGCGGCTATGGTTTAAATGATGATATCCCCTCCAAAATTTGTGTTGAAACTTAATCCCCAATGCAACAGTATTAAGAGGTGTGGCCTTTGGAAAATAATGAAATCATGAGGGTTCTTTACACATAAACAGGATTAGCACTTTCATAAAAGGGCTTGAGGTTGAAAGGAATAGTCTCTTGCCTTTGTGTTTTTCCACCATGTGAGGACACAGCATTCCTCCTCTTCGGAGGACACATCTTGGAAGCAGAGACTGGACCCTCATTAGACACCAAACCTGCCAGCATCTTGATCTTGAGCTTACCAACTTGAAAAACTGTGAGAAATACATTTCTCTTGTTTATAAACTTCTCAGTCTGTGGTATTCTGTTATAGCAGCACAAACAGGCTAAGCCAATCTAGAATTCGAATTATGCTTAGAATAATTCAATGCTTAGAATAAAATCTAAACTCTCTCCCATAGGCTACAAGCCCCAACATGATCTGATTCTTCTAATCTCATCTCATACAACTTTCACTGATGGCTCTATTCCACCACAATGGTCTTTCAACTATTCGTTAAACATACTAGGCTCATGACTGCCTCATAGATTCGCATGTGCTATTTCTCAGTTAGAACACTTTTTTCCAGACCTCTGCCTGGGGGACTTTTTCTCCTTCTTTTAAGTCTCACTTTAAATGTCACCCTCACAGAGAAACCTTCCCTTACTACATCACTCTCACATCAACAACTCTCTTTAACATCACTATTTTTTTTCCTTATTAGCACAAATAACAATATATTGGTTTATATTTCATCTTTATTCCTCTTCTAGAACATTAACTTTATGAGAGTCTAGACCCAGTGTGGCCCCAATGCCTGGCACAGTAGCTGGCCATGACAGAGCCCACAAATATTTGATGGATTATAAATGGCATGCATTTGCCAGAAGTTTCCACCTCAATATTTCCCAGGTAGATATATAGCAAATTTTGGGAGTCCAGGATCCAAAAAATAATGTTCCACACCATCAGAACCACCAGGGATTAGGCAGGTCAGAATGGAAAAACTTCACAGAGTAATGGAGGAGAAAAGGAAAAAAAAATCTACTTTGGGTGGTTGAATCAAGCAACAGTTACAGAGAAGCATCAGTTCTTAAGCATCTTTGAAGAGTGTGTTGGACTTCAATAGGTAAAGAAAGAAGATGACATTAAAAAAGAGGAATAGTGCCAACAAAAGATTAAATTTAAAGGCACACTTGAAGACTGATGTTATACCAATGGAGTGTGAGGGTTCATAAGTGAGTAGTAGAAGACAAATGAGACAGCAATTGGGGCTGTGTATTGAAAATTCTGGAATGGCAGGATAAAGAGTTTGAACATATCTCATTCCATAATGGAAGTCACGAAAGCTTCTAGACTAGGGCACTGACATGATCTTTGGGAAAATTTGTGTTGCAGTGATATTTAAGATGGGTTGCAGTGTAGAGAGACTGAAAATGAGGAACCCTGTTAAAAGTCTATGCAATAATTTGAATGTCAGCATTGGGTGTCTAAGATATAGTTTTGTCAGTAGAAGATGAAAGGAAGATATTGTCAGAGAGACATGCTGGAGGCTGAATCATGTGGATGTGTGGGATGATAAAAAGGATGGTAAAAAGGGAGATTTCAGTGAAGCAAAATAATGTGACTGATATTCAGGGAGAGTGGAAAATAAGGATATGCTGGGTTGGGAAGAGAAAGCATTGGGTTCTGTTACAAAGCAGGTAGTCTGAGTTGCCTAAAACACATCCAGATAGAGACGTCCTAGAGACAGTTGGAAATGAAGATTCAATTTTGAGGGGAGGTTTGACCATGCAATCATCCCTTCTAGAGGTAATCATTTAAACTGTACAAAAGAGTCCTCCAAAAGAAAAACAGAAAGGTGAAGGAACAAAGAGAAGAGACAGAACTTTGAGGAACATCTACCTTTTGGGGTCAGACAGAGGAACACAAAAACAAAAGAGTTTTGTCAGATGGTTTCAAAATAGACTGCACACCTGCTGTGTGTCAGAAGTTCAATTTCTTAACAATAGTATAAATAAATGCATGTATTTGTCATCCAGCATGATTCTTCCTGCAAGATCAAAAATATCTTATTAATGTCACCCACAACATCCATTTATTCTGGCCATTTATGATTCATCTTGAAGTGACAGCATACCAAGCACTTGCTCTAACACTTAGGAAGACAGACTTCCTGTTGTAACAGATGTCAGGTAAACGGAGACAATGTGTATACTTCAACCTTAAAATAAAATCAAGATCCAGGATTTGGGTTTAAAGACATAAAATTCCTTTGATTGTGTGAATTATTTTTCCCTCTCTGCCAAAAATTTTTGGTAGAAATTTCATGTGTGCTTATTGATAGTAAAAAGACTTTTCTATGTGAATTATGGAATTCTGTTGATCTTTTAATTAAGGTTTTTGTTCCACTCTGCCTGTCAGGCTCTATATGAGTTCCATAGCCAATAAGCGATCAGAGTTGCCCAAAGAGAATAGGACCTATGAGTGAAAAGTGAACATGGTAGAAGTGAAAGGTTCAAAATAGTTCCAATTTTTATAGCTCAAGGACTTGTCTTTCTAGAAGTTGTTACTTTTACATTTTTCTTATTTCATCTTCATCTTAACTAATAGCTTCAAAGTTAAAGGCTATCCCTGCATAGCCAAAAATTCTGATTTTATGTTCCTTAGGTCAACCAGTGGTCCCCAAAGTCTAGTCTCACTACTAGTGGTATTAGCCTCACCTGGAACTTGGCAGACATGCAAATATTTTAGCGCTACCCCAGACTTAGTAATAACTCTGGGGGTTGGCCCAAAAGTCTGTTTGAACACCCCTTCCTGGTGATTTTTCTTTGAGAACCATTACCTTAGACTAGTGACACAAATTCCAAGGAGCGTTTCAACACCCACAGGACAAAAATCTCCATCCTATACCTCATCAGTTCATACCTTTTACAGATGAGAAAACTGATCTTTCTGGTGTATCCCCTGGCTTTCTTTCCTTGAGATCCTGTCTTATGCTTGTCAATAAAAGGACTCCAAAATGGTGTTCAATAAAACATAAACAACTGATAAATGAGAAAAGAACATGATCACAGTTTAAGTTAATAATCCAAGAGGACAGATGTAGGTTAAAAATTAATATTAGATAAACATTTGGAACTGGTAAATTTATTACCACTCATATTAGAAAATGTTAATGAAAACATATGATCTTAAAATACAGGCATGTGCCCTTTAATAGCGAGGATACTTTCTGAGAAATGCATCCTTAAGCAATTTTGCTATTGTGCAAACATCATAGTGTACTTACGCAAACCTAGATGGCATAGCCTACTACACACCTAGGCTATACGGTACAGCCTGTTACTCCTAGATGACAAACCTGTACAGCATGTTATTGTACCGAAAACTGTAAGCAAGTGTAACATAATGGCATTTGTATATTTAAACATATATAAACACAATACAGTAAAAATGTGGTATAAAAGATTTAACAAACGGTACGCCTGTACAGAACACTTACCATGAACGGAACTTGCAGGACTGAAAGTTGCTCTGAATAAGTCAGTGAGTGAGTGGTGAGTAAATGTTGGCCTGGGATAGATATTACTGCACACTACTGTGGACTTTATGATCACCATACACTTAAGCTACCCTAAACTTTTTCTTTCTTCAGTAATAAATTAACTTTAGCTTACTGTAACATTTTTGCTTCGTAAACATTTAAATTTTTAGCTTTTTGACTTTTTGTAATAACACAGCTTGAAACATACATTGTACAGCTGTAAAAAAAATATTTTCTTTATATCATTAGTTTATAAGGATTTTCTGTTTTCAAAATTTTTTTAACTTCTTAAGCTTTTTCATTATAAACTAAGACAGACACATATATTAGCTTAGGCCTAAACAAGGGTCAGGATCATCAACTCACTGTCTTCTCCACATCCTGACCCTCTGGAAGGTCTTAGGGGCAATAACATGCATGGAGCTGCCATCTTCTATGATAATAATGCCCTCTTCTGGAAAAGTGCTCCTGAAGGACTTTCCTGAGGTTCTTCTTCTTTGTTTATACTAGCATCACCGCAAACACAGAAAGCATTGACTAAAGACCTTAGGACGGCTATGGTGTCCCTAGGTGATAAGAATTTTTCAGCCACATAGTAATTTTATGAGACTGCCATCATATATGTGAAACACCATTATGAGGCACATGATTGCATTTATTTTTCAAGCACGTCTATTAAGGTGATCAAAAGTAGTCGTATTTTTGTCTATCACCATACTCATGGGGCTAAAACTAGTAGAGAAAATTCAATATGGATATGGAATGTCTTGTTGCCTTTAAGCAAGAGACTTTCAAAAAATGTCTCAGAAGTAATGCTAAAGAAACAAGGGCGACAACTTAACTGGGGTGGTCACAGTGCAATAACTTGAACAAGAATTATAGTTTATTGGAATAACTTATGCCTATGAAAAGCCCTGAATCCATAATAGTACTTAACAATAAAAAAACTTGAGGGTATACAAAGAGGTCACTGAAAAACAGAAAGAAGGATGTATTTATTTTTAAAAATATTTTTAATAAGTATGTTGGTGAATTAGTGTATACAGTATATTAGTGAATTAGTGTATACAGATGTCCAGTATGTATATATATGTATTTCTTCCCCGTAAGTAGAAAAAAAAGCTACAGTGAATTTCAGTCCAATAACTCCAGAAAACTGGAGGATTTTTCTTGGTAGACCAATGAGTTATCAGCTCGTATGGTCACAAACAAGTCAGTAGAAAAAGTCCAGTAGTGTGTTGAAAGCTGACATATGATATAGCGATCGCAAGAAGAGACTGTGTCGCCCAACTATATTGCCAAGGAATATATCTTTATTCCTTGGATAATGAAACCACTAGATGCTTCTATCAAAAATATCGAGAAACCAAAGCATCAGGAAGTAAAGGCTCATTGCCTGGAACAAGATTTGATGGACATGGGAACCCTTAGGGGATGCTCCACAATGCTAGTGTAAGACAAAGGCTTCCAAAAGCCATTGGAATAGCAACTGAACCTTGACTCTCAGAAAAAAAAAAAAAAAAGCTCAAGCCAGAAAACACCAGTCCAGGAATGACTGAATCAATTTTTAAAAGATCCAGTAGGATTGCATGTGTTAACCCATAATCAAGTGGTTGATAACTCAAAATCTGCAAAATCAGCTGGTCTGAGACTGCATTCTTTTTCTTCAAGTCTGGTAAGATTACTGGAACCCTTGGAAAGTATAAACAATGATAAGTATAAAAAAAACAAGGAAGGTATAAAACAATGAAGACAATGAAGACATAAATCAAGCCCTTAAGGAATATAAATAATCCTTAATACTTCAAATGTGGGTATAAAAATTTTGAATCCCATTATGTGTGTGTGTGTGTGTGTGTGTGTGTGTGTGTGTGTGTGTGTGAGCAGAAGTCATCTACTTCTAAGGTTTATGAAACTTATAATGAAATTGGTAAATATTTTATTGAAATACTTAGGAAAATTTGCCTAATTAAGTTTATAATCAGCATTTAAATATTTAAGATTATTCCATTCATAAGGTATGTTTTATTAGTAGCAAAAGCATGTGAATGTTCAGGAAAAACATTTTAAAATTAATAAGATTAAAATGTGAGCATTAGAAAAGGAACCAATAAGAATGCTTCCCTACATAAAAAGTTCTTTGTCATTAAAGATCCTAGGAACAATGTTACTCTCCAAATTTTTTCCTAATAAGAATCTTTTCCCTCAAAATCTAAGCATGCATCCAAGGGCAAGACTTTGATTTCTCCTTTCCTCCCCCTTAAACACAGGGCTGGGTATACACTCCTGATGGCTTAAACTAAAATTCAGTAGAAAATCTATAAAACAAATAGTTTCCATTATCTACTTTAATTATTTCAAGTAAAGATGGAGTAGATATCTAGCATGAGGAAAGCTCTGTCTTCAGCCACATATTGAAAACAAAGGTGCAGAAAATAGAGCCCCACCCTCCAAGGCGCTAGCGAGAGTAAAAACAGATGAGGCAGACAGACACACAGTATAATTCCTTCTACATCTCCAATAAAAGAACCACAGAATTCTTTACTGGGGATCCCATGGAGAAAACATGCTTCTTCGTGTGTCTCCTTCCAACATAAAAAGTAAGTTTGGTGTGTGATGTCTTTAACAAAGATTCAGTCACATTTTCTTACTTTACAGGGTTGACATTTTCAGTGTTTATCTTTAGAAGCAGTAGTGGGTCAGTCTGACATGCTTTTTAGAGCATCATAACTTGAACTTAGAGAACTGGTTCTAGTTGATGATAATAACGGTAAAAATAAAATCCCATTTATAAAACTGCCATGCCAGAAAAAGCAAGCCTCTTGTATTACAGCCCTAATCAATGTGTTAGCTTCTCCACACAATATTCAATATTCCCACAAAAATGTCCCAGTGCAACAAAGGCTTGTGACAGATAATATCTTGGAGTTGCCCGTAATGGGATTTGACAAGAGCCAGGCACTTTAGGCAAGCTCAATCAATGTTAATTGAAGCAGAAGTGATTCAAAGGCAAATAGGAGTCCTTGAGAGGTGAGAGAGGGGCTCTGGGATTGTGACTCTCTCCTTTTCCCATTACCCCCTTATATTTAATTACTTGTTCTAGCCAGAGAATTGTAATTTGATTTGTCATCAGGTGACTCTTGCCTGGTGTCACTTTAGTTGAGTCTTTCATTTAAAGGGAAAACATCTCATGACTTGTGGAGGTGCCTATGTCACAGGAAGGAAATCGTTCTCTGGCAACTGGTCTCAGGTTTATAAGGTCCCCTTTCCTGTTCTTAACCTAGCGGAATAGCAATAGAAGGACAAAGTTGAAAACTGTCCACGCTTAAATGATATGGCTGCACTTTTTCTGGTGCGTTATTATTTCTATACTTGACCAGCACCAGAAGTTTGAATTAGCTTGCCTCCTCACTCCCGAAGCAAACTCAAAGATAGAGGATAGTATAAATTAACTACTTATTATTGGGGAACTACTTATTCTGTTTGAGAGGTGAGAGCATCATGAGACAGGGAAAGAAAGGCGGCCAAAAGTGGGTTAGCAACTAGTAACCACCATAGGCAACTGGAATATCATCTCACAGGAAAACTCAGAGCCAGTGTAGAACATGCCTCAGTCAGTCCACCCAAGGGGAGCTGGGTATTTCTTTCCCAACTGTCTTCAGTCATTGGTTGAAGGCTAGTCTTGGGTAGGGAGGGGAATGAATGCTCTTGCGTTTCTGGCTTGTGATGTACAAAGGTGCCCTAGCCAGAGAAAGCCCTCGGAAATTTGGACAGTGCTCCAACTGCATCAGCTACAACCTGCTTTAAATTCCATTGGTCCTTCCAACAGATTCACCATACCACCACCATTACCCCCTGGATAAGATGTTGGAGGGTCCTTCCAACAGATTCACCATACCACCACCATTACCCTCTGGATAAGATGTTGGAGGGAACTGGAAAGACATTATTTCAGTCTGAAATGAATGAGGTCCTTTGAGCAAGGCTTTAGGAACTAAAGTTAGAATCAGTAACATTTTGCTCAAGAATTGACAACTGTTTCTTATTCATTTCTCTCTGCCCTCACGTAACTCTTGGGCTTGACAGTCACTTCCAATAGGGCTTTCTCTGGATATGATGTGATGAAACCCCAGACTACTAAATAGAAAGTGGAATTTGGCATAAGGCAGGCTTAATCTGAACCCCATCAAGAAATGATTTTTTTATTTTAAAATTATTATTTAAAAAATAATAATCTTTACTTGTCATGTCAATTGACATACATCTGCCAAGAGCCTAGATAATCATTGTGGGAAGCCGGCAGGAGAGAATGAGAACTTATTGCCCCAAATTACAAATGGCAATGAAGTTCCAAATGTAAGGTTCAATGTCACAGCCAGAAAGAAATCAGACAGGGACTCAGCCCAGGTGGGAGGAGGTGTCAGAGAGCCCAGGCTTTGGAGTCAGGCAGACCCAGTTCATCCCAGCTATGCCCCTCATCCACTGAGTGGCCTGGCCCGTATACCTAACCACTTCATGCCTCAATTCCTCATACAGGCAATGGGGGACATGAGAGTACCCACATGTGACTATTGTGATGATTAAATGAGCCAGTGCTTGTAAAGTGTGTTGCCTAGTGCCCAGCACATAAAGTGTTCAATAACTGTTAGCTTGCTGTTGCAATTCTTATTGCCATTTTAATGACTTTAAGGTAGAAAGTAGAAAATTCTTTTTCTACTATGCACATCTTGAAGTCTAGCGATAATACCTGTGAAACTATAATACGTACCATGACAATCAGAGAACATTTGACACCCAGTGTAAAATGAATTATCTGAATTCTGGTCTTTGTTTCATATTTTGGTCATCCCATAATCTCAAGTGTGGTAGGAGAGAGGTGCTGAGATTTTCTCAAAAGTGCTTTCTACTAAAGTGACAAATTCAGTGTGATATGGACTTCATGGATTGAATCACTCCACTCAGTGAAGGAGAGACCTCCTTGTCAGTGTTTAGAGGAATATTTACCTCCCTTTGGATGACATGGGCCTGATGTTCCAAACAAGTGAGAATGATGGTGTCTCCTAAATGGGAAATCACTTTCTGAGAAAGGAATACTGTCATTTCTGTGAAGGAAGTCAAACATCTGCCTTATTTTCCAGAAGGAAGAATTAAGGAATTGAGGTATCTGACGATGTGGCCAAGGTAGAGAGCAGCAGATTCTCCTTTTCTGACTTCTGGGCCATGAAACCTCATTCCTCTACCCACCCCATCCCCACCCCAATGGCTGTAAGCAAAGAAGCCTTTAAGAGGTTACTCAGTGTAATTAAAGGTCAAATCTAAGGAATTTTAAAGTTCATCAATTCTTTATTAACAAATAAAATAACCACATGTATTGATGCTGCCATATTCCAATGAGCTTATAATGTGTAAGTACAATCCATGTGATATCCTCTTATAGGCACTTATTACCATACCTATAAGAAGCTTCACTATCTCCATTTTGTATTGGGGAAATGAGGTTCAGAGTGTTTGGGGCTTACCCAAGAATCTCACAAAAATAAATAAGGTCTCCAGAATTAGAGTACAATGGTAGATGGTGGCACATCTGCCTATCAGGATTAGGCTGTGGGATTTTTGAGGTTGACAGTAGAATGAAGAAGTAGAGACGTTGACCATACAACTCAGCCCATGTGTAGACAATGGATCGCTCTAGTGCCATTTCTGAAAGAGCAATAATACTAGATTCAGTTGAGATTTCTGGCAGGTCAATCTCTCATAGATCTACACTAGACTTTCTTATAACACAACTAAGTACATCATTTTCCAGGAAATTGACAGAGACCTCATTGCTGAGTCAACTGAAGGTATTTTATTGCAAGGTAGGCTCAGTTACAAAACACAAGTGTGAAAAACCACAATTTCTATATACCCAATCACAGAAGCATGCTTTGTTCTTTACTACTCCAAGGTGGGAAGAGTCACACAGACAGACCTGAGCAACGATGCTGATGAAGGGAGTTGATCTCCAATTCCTGCTTTGTCTTAGAAAATGGCATTCTGAAACCATCAACTTACTTTTGACTAGCTTACATTCAAGGTATTTGAAGCCACATTTGATATTACAATTTCTTCACCATTCTAGCTACAGGATCAAACAGGAATTAAATTTCGACCTACAAGGTTTGTGTTTCTTTGTAGTGTAACATACATATCAAATAGTGTGTAAGAGCCCCAGGTATAATGTATGTTTGATTATATTTCAACTCTAAGTGATACCACATTGAGATCACTTCAGTAGCTAAGCAAATGTGACTCGGGCCATTACCTGGATCCAAACTTTAAAAAAAAAAGAAAGAAAATGTATTTTAATCTACAGATCAGTACTATACAAAACAAACCACACGGCCCCACTTACTAGGTAACCTGGGACTGCAATTCGGAAAATTCCTAGGGATAGAATTTGTTCATAAACAAGGCTAATTTCAGCACAAAATTATACTTTTTAAAGCAATTTCTTTTTTATAATTTCCAGGGCCAAGGAAAGAAAAAGAAAAGGCAAAAAAAAGAAAGCCACCCAGTCAAAAGCATCCAGAACTGTGTGTTATGCAGGTGATATCAAAGGGACAAATAGTCCAATCCAGAACTGAACAATCAGAGTCCAATCAGAAAACTTTAGTCTGCAGGGATGCTGGTTTGAGTCCCACTTTAGGGCTTCTTGGTTCCAGCTTCTCTATGTCCTGAGAATCAGCAGCATCTTCCTCACTACCCTTCAGTAGCTTCCCAGGACACCTGAGAAGGTGCTGCATCCTCTGGCCAAGAAGTAGAACCTGTCAAAGAGCACACAGGAAAAAGCCCATCAGGCATGGGTGCAAACAATCTAATAGGCAAAGGCTGATAGATTCAAGGGGCAGAGGGAACAGTGGATACTTCCTTACCTCCTCCCAGCTTGTTTCCCGCCGCCTCTCCAGAAGGGTGGCTTTATGCTTTGGAGCAGCCAGTGGCTTGGAATCTTCGAGATCTTATAGTTAGGTCCTTGTGGTGTCCATCCCCTTCCAGCCCATGAAATCTCTGTTGACAAGAACATAAAATAAATACCCTGGCATCAGCACTCTCTGGAATCTTGAGGAGGAGACACAATGGAGCAACACAGACACACAGAAAGGAGGGAAAGGAGGACGAGGGAATAAAACTCAGAAAGGATACTCTACCTGCCACCTTTCCCTGGAATTCCCCTAGGCGGTCGTATCCTGGACTGGAGGCTTGAAGTGATTTCTAAGACCACCCAGAGGTCTCAAAGGTCTGAAAGGTCAGGAGGCATCAATCCACTGCCATGCGAGCACCTGAACTCAAACCTCAGTTCCTTGAGAACCTCAGCCAGCCTCGCCCCAACTCTCCTGAGTGGATCGTGTCACTGAAATACTACATAACAGAGAGCAAAACGCAGTTGAAAATTAGCAGGAGGTCCTCCTTGTTCCTTTGCCCCAGGGTGGCAGTTAGGGAAAGGCCGGGGAAATGGGGTAGGATGGGTACCAACTACATGTGCTTCTCTTTAGTGGCTTCAAGATTCAAGTCAGCAAACCTGTAAGTTCCCACCAAGTGACAAAAGCTCTGGGAAGATTTCTCCAGTCCCACGGTTCATGCCCTTTGGTTCAATCTAGCATTGCTTGTTGACTCTGGGACACCACTCAGATCCCAGAGAGTTTCTGTCTCAGCCAGGCTTCTTGTCTGGGGCAGGACTCCAGACCTGGAGCTTGAGAGACTCCTGGTTCCACGTGGGACCCCTCTTTTCCAAAACTTACAGAAAGTCCAGGAACTATGCCTTTGTCTTTTATAGGACCTGTCTCCCCAGAAAACAGGGTAGGTAGCACACAGTGAAGAATACAGGCTAGGAACCATCGAAGTTGGAGTGCCACCAAGAAAGGCATACAGGGAAAGGCATTCAAGTGAAACATACTTCAACAAACCCAGTTACCAGTGGTGTCACAAAGGCTAGAGGCCGATGGGAGCGGTCTGCCCTAGACATACATAAATAAAATAAAGTGGGTATATTATCTATAGAGAATTTAACACCACTAATAAAACTAAAAGTCGGTCTGCTTTTTACTATGACCAAGCACTGGCTTTCTAAACAATGTTGGTGACAAAATATTTCTCCCCACCAGACAGTTCCCCATCCACAGTCCACCAGGGCTGCCTCCACATGGTACCCTCACCCTGCCAGAGCCTTTGCTTGAGCTCCTCCCTCTGCCTGGAATCTTCTTCCCCCCTTCTCACCGACCAACATCCTACTTATTTCCAGGTCCTATTTCAAATGATTCCTCTCCAGTAAAGCCTCCCAGGACCCTATTGGCTAGCTACTCCTTCTTCCTCTTTTCTTGATCTCATATTATTTGTATCTATACAAATTGTTATCTTCCCTATTAACAGACATCAAAATGCAGTGAAAAGTGTATAGGATTTGGAGTTATTTATTTATGAGGCAAGGTGTCACTCTGTTGCCCAGGCCTAAGTGTAGTGGCACAATCATAGCTCACTGTGACCTCGATCTCCTGGGATCAAGTGATCCTCCCACCTCAGCCTCCCAAAGCACTGGGATTACAGGTGATTTGGAATTATGCCTAGGTTACAATCCCAGGTCTCACCCGGAACTAGCTATGCACTGTTGGGCTAGTTATTAAATCTCTTTAGCTTATTTCCACATCTACAAAATGGGGAGAATATCATCTGTCTCACAGGATTGTGGCTTGAAATTAATTAATGCACACAAAATATCTAGCCTGAGATAATATACCCTCTACAGTTATTTGTTTCTCTGCCATCTGCCTTAAGGGGAGAATCTTTTTCTTTACTCTTTACCTTCCCCTTTCTACCACCACAGGACTTATCAAGAAAGTCACAAAATATGTGGCGTGTAGAAATGTGGAGGGTATTGAAAATGAATACCTGCCCCAGAGGTATGTGTGGAGGATGAAATGAGGGAATATGTGTTCAGGGCTTAGATCAGTGCTATCAGTATATGGTAGGAGTTACAGAAATGTACATTAAAATAAAATAACCTTGTGAGGTAATGTAGGACTCCTTGCCTCCACACAGCACTCTAAATATAAATTCCCAAGATCATTCTTCCCCTGCTTCAATCTCCTTTCCAACTTCCTCATGTAAAAATATCAGGGGGAAAGTAGGCATGGCAGAGTATTTAGAGAATTACATAATGTTAAAGCTAGGAAGTTGCAATGGTGTAAATGATTGTTCCCTCCGATCCTCATGTTGAAACTCAATCCCCAGTGTTGGAGGTGGGACCAAGTAGAAGGTGTTTGGGTCATGGGGTTGGGTCTGTCATGAACAGATTAATGCCCTCCCATACTCTATGTGTTCCTGCAAGAGCTAGTTGTTAAAAAGAGCCTGGCCCCTCTCCCCTTTCTCGTTCTCTTGCTTCCTCTCTCGCCATGTGATCTCTGTACAAGTGGCTCCCCTTTGCCTTCCTCTATAAATGGAAGCAACCTGAGGCCCTCACCAGACTGATCTTGAAACTTCCAGTCACCAGAACCATGAAGAAAACAAAATGTTTTCTTTATAAATTATACAACCTCAGGTATTCTTTCGTAATAACACAAAAGTACTAAGACACAGACCCTCTTCCCCCTTTAGATAACATGTATTGAAACTCCCATGGGCCAGATACTATGCTGATAACTTTACAAATAATGTCTAATTAAATCTTTACCCAAACCATGTGTATTAGTCTGTTTTGCATTGCTATAAAGAAATATCTGAGGCTGGGTAATTTATAAAGAAAAAAAGTATTTTGATTCATGGCTCTGCATGGCGCCAGCATCTGCTGGGGCTTCTGGTGAGACCGCAGGAAGCTTACAATCATGGCAGAGTCAGAGAGGAGACAGATGTGTCACATGGGGAGAGGGGAAGCAAGAGAGAGAAGGGAGGTGTTAGGCTCTTTCAACTAACAGAATGAGAAATCTCTCATTACCATGAGAATGGCACCAAGTCATTCATGAGGGACCTGCTCCCAAGACCCAAACACCTCCTGCTCGGCCCCACCTCCAACACCAGGGATCACATTTCCACTTGAGATTTGGAGGGAACAAACATACAAATGATATAAACCCATGAGGTGCCGTCTTGATTATCCCTATTTTAGATGCAGCAACTGAGGCCCAGAGAGGTTAAGTAACCCACCTGTGGATACATGATAGTAAAGTACAGAGCTAGGGGTTTCGAAACTATGCTTCTGAATCATGCTCTGCTTACTCACACATTGATCTATTGCAGAATTTTCTGCATTGGTGGAAAGGTATTATGCTGTGTAATATGGAAGTCATTAGCCACGTGTAGCTGTTGAGTTCTTGAAAGGAAGCTACTGTGACTGAGGAAAACTTTAAATTTTACAAAATTTCCATTGTTTAAGTAGTCACATGTGTCTAGTGGCTGCTACACTGGACAGGACAGGTGTATTGTATCTTAAAGGCCATTTCACACAGGCCTTGGTTTTACTGTTGGTGATGATATAATTCACCCTAAAATTGAGGTCAGGGCAGAAACTTTACAGTCCAGAGTGGGGTAGTGCTAATAATAGAGCATAAAAGCACAGGCTTTAGAGCAAGATACACTTGAACTTGAAATTCAGGTCCTATTGTTCACCAGCTGTGCCATTGCATATTGGTTAACCTTCCCGTGCATCCGATCTCTCTTCTGTTATGGAGGCCTAACAATACCATCTCTAGGGTCAATGGGATCATCAAGTAGTACGGTGTACGAGATGGAGCACTTAGCACACAACTGGTACAATTTAAGGTGAAGTAGGATACACATAGCTCATGTAAAATCCTTTCTCTATGATTGGCAAGAATGCAGAGGAGAAAGAAAGAGAAGCTAATAATATAGATAGTAGTGGGGGAAAATTTCCACCTGCATTCCATTCAGTATATGTATGTACATTACAGAGTGAGTATGAGATAAGAAACACAAATCTGTTTTCTCGTTCCAGCAGTCTTTGTGTATGATTCCACTATTTGTTTGTGACTTTCGCCTAATAACAACGTTAGAACCCGGCTACCACCACCCTCAGTCAAATAACGGTCCTTAATACTATTCCCCTCAGAACCAAGTTCCTTACGTACAGTCTACTGTTAGGATTATTTTTATAAATGAGTAGCAGCCTTCCGTATCTCAGCCCATTCTTATATATATTTTTGTTCTTACTAGTGCACTTACTAGCACATATCATCCTTCTTCCTCTCCCTCTCCCCCCAACCAGGTACATATGTGTGTGTATAAGTGTCTGTCTCTCTGTCTACCCAGCTCTCTCTCTCTCTCTGTTAGTTTTTAACTTAATTGCTTCTCAGCTCCAAACCCACTCTGCTTTGTAGTGTTGGGTCTGGGACTCTGCAAATCTCACCTCTCCTGGGCCTGCTGGCCCCTAGGTAGGCTCTGCCAGTAGGGGATGCCAGAGCATGACCAAAGGCAAAAGGAAGAGAACGAGCTCCTTATTTGCTTCCTTTTCATTGGCATCCCCCAGATAATCCTTCTTCCCTGGCAGCACCAATGGGTTCTAGTAAGAGCAAATGATTCTACTTGGCAGTTTCTCTAGATTTTCAGCATCAGTTCCACTGTACCCCCTTCAGAGACACATGCCCATAGCCACCCAGTGACCCCTCCTAAGATGGCCAGGTTTCCCCTCTGCAGGGCTCATGGTCCAAGCTTTGAAGTCCCGTTGTCCCTCCACCCCAACCCAAGTGGTATAGCTGCTTCCCATAGTTTTCTCCCACTGTGAACCTCAGGATCCATTTGTGACTCCTGGGTCATCCAATACCTGGTTACAACGCTTTATATGAGTTTCTTCTGTGAGAATAACTAGTGTGGTTTACATCTCATGACTAGACCCAGCCTGATAGACCTTCTCCCTCCTTCTTGCACAGGCCCAGCTGTGTTACTGAGAACATAAGAATGTACGCAAGCGCCAGGCCAGGTGCGATGGCCTAGAGCGCAGGACATCTCTAGCAATATTTTGTTTTTTTGTTTTTTTGGTTTTTTTGAGGTGGAGTCTCACTCTGTGGCGCAGACTGGAGTGCAGTGGCCGCTCCCGGCCACCGCAGCCTCGACCCGCTGGG
>NW_007259550.1:134667-138063 GCF_000164805.1 Carlito syrichta | reverse complement strand
CTCAGGCAATCCACTCACCTCAGCCTCCCAGAGGCACGGGATTACAGGCTGAGCCACCGAGCCCGGCTCTAGCAATATTTCAACAACTGACCAGCATTGGATGAACAAGGGCCCTCTGTGGTGTTTCAGTCTTTGACAGCCTTAACCTCCCTACTTTGCCATCTCCCCAGGGAAGACACAAACACACAGTGCAATGTAAGAGGTGATATATATCAGATCCACTTTAGAGGTACAGATCATGACCACCGCCACACTCACCACCCCAATGCTATCAACCTTATCCTTTGTAAATACAGTAGGAGACCTAGAGTAAAATTTCCAGTGTTTGTAGGTCACCACCTGCCTTCTCTGACCCAGAAGTGAAGGAAGGGCATGTTGATACATGGCATCTCCATCACACTCAGCTCTCTTTCTTCTGAAATGATTCCTCTGACGCATCAGGACTTCATGCCACAGATACAGTGACCGTTGTTCTACAACCCACAGTGTGGCTAACCTCCACCCCCCGCAACTACTTAGCAGCTGAGACATATCAAGTGGATCATAGGGCATCTTAATTCAGGGCAGGCAGTCATCACAACCCGGATCCTCATACTCCAAATTGCTCCCCATCTTCAGTCTGCTTCAGCTGGTGGCCTGGACCTCTTTCCTATGCCGCTTGAGCCATACTTCCTTGAGGAAGTTGCGTAAAGAAGACTGTCGGTACTGGCTTGAACGCTACCCACCATTGCTTTTGGGTCTTCATAGACAGTGGCTTCCTCAATTCAATGCCCCTTTCTCAATGCCCCTTTGACCTAGGAGAAGTGAAGGACGGGCATGTTGACACATGACATCTCCAATCACATTTAGCTCTCTTTCTTCTGAAATGATTCCTGTGATTTCTCAAAGCCCTCTCTCCTTTCCTTCCCAAACCATTGTTTTCATTAATACCTGTGAATGTAGCAGAGAATGTCAGTTCCTCACCATACCCCTCAGTGCTTACCAAGACCAACCTCTAATTGCCATTAAATGCATCTCTTTGCACAAAGATTTTTTTGTTTGTTTCTGTTTTTTGCTGGCTTATTTGTTTGTTTTGCAGAAACGACTCTATCTAGGCATGGCAGTCCATGAGCATCTGGGTATTAACTCATCCTGAGAGGAGTCCCCCACCAGTGACTGATAGGATTCTAGAGTAAATGTTCTAAACTATTTCCCAGAATTTGTCCATGGGCTTGAGCTCCAGCTGTCCAAAGTCATTGCAGCCGGCTTAGGAATATACCCGTTATTGGCTGCCTTCCTTTCCCTGTCATCTTTTCCCTCTCCTCTTACTAGCGTTTCCTATACCTCCCAAATAAACTACCAGCTACCAAATCCTTGTTTCAGGGTCACTTCTGAGAATCTAAAACTGAGAAAATAGAGAATTACCTTTTTCTAACTCTAGTCACTTCAGTTCCTTCAGAAATGCTTTACCTTTATGTACATATAGGTACACATAAATATGTATTTCTAGGCTACAACAGTTGAATGTATAAATAACTATATATATCCAGCTGACATTTGAGATTTCATATATTTTGCTGTGTGCTGGTTCTGTCTTTCCTGTAAGTTGATAAGACGCTCAAAGGCCAGAAGTGCATCACCCCCTTCCTCTATAATTTTCCACGACGCCTGCTGTGATACTCTGTGGAGTGAATATTCATTCACTCGGGGCTGACAGGCAAGAGGCCACAGGTCAGGTCCGTTTATCCCACGGGCTTGTCAGAGGTGAGAAAGCTCCTAAGAGAAAGAAATTGTGATGCTGTTTTCAACTCTTTGCAGGATAAGCGTGGCAACCCAGAATGGAAGCTGGCAACTGAGACAGGGCAACAAGTCAGGACACAAGTCCTGGGGCACATGCTGTGCCCTCCAGGCAACAGGATGTGAAATGCTGCATCATCAGGTGTACTCTCTTGGCTTTTTTCTGAGTAAGAGTCCAGTCACAGGCGAACTGAGTCATATAAGCTAGACAGACCAATGTGAGGCCTGTCCCTGGGAGATCTTTCCTGCAAGCCATGGGCCTTTGCTGCAAATCAGTAGCCACCTGAGTGAAGTGCCTCAAAGTGCACCACAGAACAATATGCTACCAGGTGAAGTTCCCAAAACGGTAAAGAGAAGTGTTGGGAGCCGGCCGTGGAGGCCTGCCTGAGCGTTAGGGATCCAGGCGGGCTGCGGACCTTGAGACCACCAGGCTGGTTCAGGAGCTGAAGGCCCATTCCCTCCTCCTTTCTTTGTTGTTTAGCGTTACCCACTGGCAGGGACTTTTATGATCTAAGCATGAAGTTCTGAGAATATGACAGGCATGGCTGACTCTAGATATCCAATGTTCCCGTTTCTCACAGACTGTGGTTATGGCTTTAAACTTAACACAGTTCAAACTCAGATCACATTTGAGAGCCTTATACATAATACAAGCTTCTTTATAAGATTTAAAAATATATTTATAAAATTAGTATATACATTTAGAGGGCTGTTTCCAGCGTTAGATGGTATAGATTATTATCTAGGGTTACAAAGTTTGTGCTGGGCCACATTCTTTAGGAACTGGTTTAAGCCATAATTAAGAGTTGTTTATAGTACAGGTAAAATTAGCACAGATAAGAAAGGTATTAGGATTTTAGTCAATTATATTGCTTTTGAGGCATATAAACCAAGCATGAGGAATAGTGAGATAACTTTGGGATTGTCCTTCCTCATGCTTGGGAAAACGCCTGGTGGGTGGGGATGCCCCCCACCTGCCTGGCTTTGTGTTCACGTGAAAGTCTTGTGATTTGATTGGGATTGTCCTTCCTTATGCCTAAGGAAAAGCCTGGTGGGTGGGGGACGCCCCCCACCTACCTGGCTTTGTGTTCACGTGAAAGTCTTGTGACTTAACATGTGAAAGTTTGGGATAAAAGACTCACGGTTGGTCCCAATAAATGACTTCTGCTCATTTCACTGAACAGTTTTCCACTTTCTTTCTTTCTCTTTATATCTATCCCTCCATCTTTCTTTCAATATCTATCCCTACTACAGAATCAACTTTTGCACTAGACAGAGTCCAGTCTCTTTCATTCTACTTATTTCTCCAGAATATTCGCCGATGCTGCCCCACCTTCCAGGGACCCTCTAAATCTCTTTTGGGGGACTGGCTCCCCATATTATAGAACTTTAAATTCAGAGGAAAATTAAAACTTTACACAGTCCCATCTTCTACCTAGTATCAGAATGCTTTCTGCAATATTCCTACCATATTATAACTCAGCTCCTGGTCAAACGCCTGTATGCATGTGTGGCTCACTTAATTTCTAGGCAGTGACTAGAAAGTTTCAATTATGAGATTTTTAAAATTTCGGTCTTCTGACTTCTAACTTCTTTGGCTCTCCTTGTCATCTGTAAGTG
>NW_007259550.1:112137-134647 GCF_000164805.1 Carlito syrichta | reverse complement strand
CCACCTACCTGGCTTTGTGTTCACGTAAAAGTCTTGTGATTTGATTGGGATTGTCCTTCCTCATGCCTAAGGAAACACCTGGTGGGTGGGGGATGCGCCTCACCCACCTGGCCTTGTGCTCACGTGAAAAGTCTTGTGATTTAACATGTGAAAGTTTGGGATAAAAGACTCACGGCTGGTACCAATAAACGGCTGCTTATTTCACTGAACAGTTGTCCACTTTCTTTCTTTCTCTTTCTTCCTCTTTATATCTATACCTCCATCTTGCTTTCTTTTAATATCTATCCCTACTACAGAATCGGCTTCTGCACTAGACAGAGTCCAGTCTCTTTCTTCCCCTCTATTTCTCCAGAATGTTCGCCGACGCTGCCCCACCTTCCAGGGACCCTCTAAATCTCTTTTGGGGGGCTGGCCCCCCATAGAGAAGGTCCTACCTTGACTTATATTCTAGAAGTGAAAGGTTTATGGGACATTTAAAAGCAGCAGACTATGAGGAATACTAATGGAACCAACTACAAACACCCTTATCTTTGCCTAGGGCTCTCATTTCCCTCCTGGACTGGGAGGACTTTTTGGCCTTTCCGCTTGCCTATTTCTCTTCCTAACTAACATAAAGGCTAGTTTATCAGACATTCAAGACCTGGAATCTTTATAAACTAGCTCCCCAAGGACTCAAAGATTCTAAAGGACCTTCTGCATCAAACAAAGGTGAAACGACACTCAGTGTTATTTCAGAGCTGAGTATTTTGTTGCATTATTTCTAAGCCTTTTACAACTGACAATCCAGATAAGGTATCGATTAAACAGATCACTCTGCATTCTCAAGTTGGCTGCTAACAGAGATCCCTGTAATATCGTATTGGCTCTTCCTGGTTGAATCTAGCAAGTCTAGTGCCTTGAGCACAACTGGCTACCCGAGACCCCACGCACTCAGCCCCTCACAGAAACCAGGTTCAAGGGGCAGCCCGATCCACAGAATTCAGCCTCCCACAAGTTGTGGGATTTCTAAGGCTTTGTCTGAGGAAAGCACACCAACATATGGCTTTATATAAATCCTGCTGAGTGAGGAAACTTTAGATTCTATAGAAGGTTTCTAAAAATAATTCTAATTTGAATAGAAAGTCCAGTCCTTTACAGAGCCCAGACTGTTTTGTTCCCTCTTGTCACATGGGAACTTGAAGAGGCCACAACAGTGACAAGCAGACAGACCAATGCACAGTTCACCCAGAAACGAATTGCAAACAGAATTACAAACAGCGTCACAATGGCCAGGATAAAAGCCAAAATTAAGAATTGCATGGAAAGGAACCACAATGACAACCAGGAACCTCCAAGCACCAAATATGAAGACACATATGACATGCTCGTATGACCTTCCTCTGACTTCCACCTTCATCTGCACGGAAATGCTTCATCTGTCAGTCAGCTAAATTTACTTGGAAAATAAATAATCATTGGCGTAAAACATACTGAAAATAGACACAGTGGCCAGAGTGATCAATTCTCAGAGTGAAGCATGAGATGATCTGGTCGATTCAAAGTGGTTTGGCACATTATTTGGGGGAAAAATTCACTGCTACATTTTCTCCCAAACACGTGAGAAATACAATACTGATGGAATGTTTAATTATAGTCACCTTCAAAGCTACATTCCTACAGAAAGGAAACCGGAGCAAAAGTGAAAAAGAAAAAAGGCTGACTGTCTCTCCAGGATTTTTGTGTGTATGAGCACCATTACAGCATGAAAATGGCAACTCTTGTTGCCAAAAATATAACCCACACCTAAGGAAGACTGCAGCACTTTCTTAAGAGTCATGTTACAAATATGCCATCTTATTCCAAATTGTGCTCAAGTTTGCATTGAACTTATTGGTTATTTAAACTTGCAGCAAGTTGGAATATTAAATGTCGCCCCTTGGTAGTCTCGTTAATGTCTAAAGCAGCTAAATATTAAAGAGCACCTTATGTGAAGTCACTTCTAAATCTGCCCATTTTCCATTCCTAAGGCGACTGAACATCTCTCTACCTTAGTTTTATATCAAGTATTTTCTTTCACCCCCCCCAAAACACATTTGTCCCTGATAATCCTGTTATGAATCAGGAACAGACAAGGGAGAATGAGGACTGACAATTAAGTTCGTGAACTCACCCTAGAAAAAGTGAAACATACCTCACTGCTGAATATCACTACAGTCACCTTCGAAGTACTCCCCCCTGGGAAGCTATGCACTGACACCAGCACCTAGTCCACTCATCAAAGCAGTTTGGGAACTCCTTTTCTGGAATGGCCATCAGAGCTGTCATCATATTAGCCTTGATGTCCTGAATATCATCACAATGTCTTCCTTTCAATATTTCCTTTATCTTTGGAGTCAGATCAAGTGAGTAGGAAGGGTGTTCTAATACAGTTGTTTTTGTTACTAAAAACTCCCTCATAGTGCTGTGTGAGCTAGTACATTGTCGTGATACAAGGACTTCTTCAGGACCATTTTTGCACACACCTTTCTCATTTTCAGTTAAGATTTTCCTGCCGGGCTCGGTGGCTCAGCCTGTAATCCCGCACCTTTGGGAGGCTGAGGTGAGTGGATTGCCTGAGCCCGCGGGTTCGAGACCCGCCTGGGCAGCGAGACCTCATCCGTACAATAAATCAAAAAATCAGCCGGGCGTGGTAGCGCATGCCTGTAATTCTGGCTACTCGAAAGGCTGAGGTGGAAGGATCGCCAGAGCCCAGCAGATCAAGGCTGCGGTGGCCGGGAGCGGCCACTGCACTCCAGTCTGGGCGACAGAGTGAGACTCCAACTCAAAAAAAAAAAAAGATTTTCCTAACTGTTTCTCTATCGATATTTTTTTGGTCTGCTATGCTTCTTATAGTAAGCTGACAATTTTGACACAAACTCAACAAATATTTGTAATGTTTTTGTCAGTACTGCTAGTCACTGGCCGTCCTGACCTCTCTTCATCAGTGATGCTTGTTCCCTAAGAAAAACATTGACTCCATGTGTACACTACTGTTTTCTTCATGGCAATATCCCCATAAACTTGGACTGACATATCCCTGATTTCAATTCAACTCTTGCCAACCCTAACAGGAAATTTAATGTTCGCTCATTGCTCTAATTCAAGCTCCCATATTCTTGCAACAGCACACAAAAACATGCAACAACAATAATGAACGCAACTCAGCGAGACACTGCCACACATCGACATGAGCACAGCTGTGAGACACTGATATACCAAGGTTGTGAAACCTCACTGAGTTGTATGTACAGTGCTGCCAATGTAAGCGCATGGCGGCAAGTTCGCAAACTTCATTGTCAGACCTCGCATTTACCGTGTTGAGTGTTTTAATGATGCTGATGGTGCTTCTATGAGGATTAAAGCTCCCTATCTAACATTTTTGTACATATTCCTGATGTTGACAACTGGAGTATACACTCCCTGAAGGCCAAGTCCATCTCTGTTGCATGTTCCTTTTGCAAATTTCATAATGTCTAGCAGAGTACTAGAGACTAAGGCTACTATATTTTCTGAATAAAAAATCTGAGGCTCATAGTAATAGGAGCTATCTCACAGTACTGCCAAACCAGGATTAGGCACCCCAGGCTTCCAAAGATAGGTTCCAGATACATGTTCCATGAGAGCAGTGGTTCCAATGAGTCAGCTCCCAGGGGGCTTCCAGTTTTTCCCATTTACTTCTCCGCCAATTTACATGCAATCTGCGGGTGAAGGTAGGAGAGAGGCAAGAAAGGGATACTAAAAGATGACAATTTTGTCTAAATAACTTCTAGCATTTCTATCTCTTCCTAGCTCCATATTTTAATAATGAGGACACTCACCAAGATCTTAAATGTAAGATTTTATTTAATATGAAGTTTATTGAAAACAGGATTTTTGCCAGATCATCACAACGGGGAACCAGGCTCTAGGAAACCTCTGTGGGTGGCCCACACAACAAGGCACAGACCAGACCTAGGAGTTTTCAGGCTCCTAAGTTTGATCCCATCCCTCTTGATCCTTTGCTTACCGCTGCTCACGGGAAATAGAGGAGGCAGGAGCAGAGGGGTGAGGTTGGGGGTGAGTCTGTCTTTCTTCGAAAACGCTGGGAGTTGCCTGGAAGAGGCACTGGGAAATAAGAAGGGATTTGGCTCATTACTGAGAGGTATCTGTGATATGTAATTGGTACTCCTCCAGTTAACTTCAGACAATTCTGGGTTTCAATTGCCTCATCTAAATGTTTTGATTACATTAAGCATCTTGTATTCAGACATGACTCTCATGCAATTACTCTCATAAACTGGAGGTGCCAATGAGAAAGTCCCCTTTGCTGTAGTCCAAGGAAGGTTAAGGTCAGCTCCCAGAACACATTCATGTGAAATTTTTGCATCCAAGTCTATACCAGTACATTTCCAATCTATCAATTGTTCCAAAGTTGTGACCCCAAGGAACCAAGTTCCCAGGCAGGAAATGAATACAAACAGAGTTCCCATTTGTCTGTGTGTGGCCTACCCAGATGCAAACAGATTACTCAACCAGGGCAAACACAGGAGGTGCCAGCTTCAAACCCAAACGGTGACAGGGCCAATTATGACTTGGCTTGCCTTTCTGAATTTGAAATATCACTTATAGTCGAGAAATGTTCTGTCTGTAAAAGCCCTGTGAAAGAGAAACTACACCATGACTTTCATTCCCATAGACATCTTGAGGAAGAAGGCAAATAGAATAACCAACTTGCCGTGCTACGCTGCAAATCCTCAAATTCCTTGATTTTAGAGAAGTAAAAATCTTTAACTCAGTAGTCAGAAACACAAAAGCCCCGGAGGGAACACAGCCAAATGGAGAGGCCTGGTTGGACACCATGGGAAACTTGAGACTGTGTGACTCAGTTCTAGCCATCACTTGCCATGAAGCTGTGAGGGCCCAGGCATATAAGATCTTTCTGTTTTTTTCTAGAGAAGGCCCAAATCCAGACCACTTGTAGAAAGCCTCCTAACATTCAAATGCTGGCAACTACAAAATTTTTTAATTACTGTGCAAGCAAACAAGACACATTTATGGGCCAGATTTGGCTTGTAAGTTGCCAGATTCCTAGTTTCTTTCAACAGATAAAATTATAGACATGGAAAACATCAGATTTCAATGGTCTGAATGTAAGCAGGATATGGTAACAGGTGATCTAACTAGGAGTTGGGAAACCTGTATATTCATCTTAGATCTGCCATGTTCTTATGAAGAAAAGGAAGAAAATCACTTGCCTTCCTGCCGTCTCCATTCCTTCCCTTCTAAAATGGAGGTGGATCTCAAGGCTGTTGTGAGGACAACATCAAAGTGGGCTATGACCTGTCAAAAGCACTCAGTGCGCTGCTTGGTATCTTACGCCAGGGTCTACTTCCTGTCTCTGCTTCTCTGCTGAAGCAGAGTTTCAGTTATGAGCTAGCAATAATTTTACCTCAAAGAAGCTGTTGTTGGAATAAGTGAGACAATACAAGCAAAGGCCTTGTGCTTTGCCTGCTCAGTAAGTGTTTGTTGTTATAATCTGTAACTGGGGAGAAGAAATAACCCTAAATTTTATAGACACAGACCCAGAGAGAAAGACAGTTCACTTGAGATTCTGCTAATGTGTAGCAAAATCAGAATAAAGAAATAGCAAACTTTTCCGTGCAGTGGTAGTTTTTGCTAAACTCCTGGTTCACAAAGTGCTCTTACCCTGTATTGGTTTTATCGATATATTCAACATTAATCAATAGGCTGGTATCTTTTTTTTAAAAAAAAGCAGGATTTATTGAGAGAACAGGAAAGCTCCCACAGTGGGAGGGGACCCGAAGGGGTTGCCCGACTGGTGTCATTTTTGTTGTTAATGACTGATGAGGTTGATATGACTATGTTTTAATTTACGAATAAAGTAGGAGAGGAACAGGGAAGAAAAACACTGGCAGATTTTCCTCTCTGACATAAAGTCCAGCAAAAAGTTTGTACTTTTCAATCAAATCCAAAGAATTAACTAAGTTTCTTAAAAAACCACATATACAAAACAAACAAAAAATGTGTTGTATAAAGTGACCTGCATTTGATTCATTACATAAAATTAGAATTATACTGTCTCCTATGACAGTCCTGGAAACAATATCCCTCATGATCACAAGTGATATTTTTGATGTCCGCATCAAAAGAATGTTATCCTATTTAGACAAAGTTATTCTAAGTCACTGTTTAGGTAAACAGGGCTTATGTATATCCACACTATCAAGGTAACACTCAGGAATCCAACATTTTCTTCTCTGAGAGCAACACTGAATAAAATGTTGGCAATTCAAGAGTATTATAAAGAACCAATGGACTGAAAGTTCCCAAAACATGCAGTTACTTTATATATAGGCTTGAAAATAGGCCCATATTTGTCAAAATGTGTCCATTGCTTACTAATTCTCATTCACCTGTGTTTTATATCCTTTGTTTTCTTCTATTTTCCTCATCTTCTCTCCCTTAGGACTGAATGCTCTAAAATCTCCCTTTCATCGCTTCCCATCCAGACTCCATGACTACCATGTTGAAATCAGTCTATTCAGTAAGTCTGTATTAAACAAGGATCATCATTTAACCAGTCTCACAGTGTGCTCTTAGAAAAACTTCAGAGTGTCTGGGTCCTTCTCTCAGAGAGTTATCTCATTCTGTTCCTTCTCTCGTGTTTTCTAAGTTTTCCATTTGCATTAAGACTTAATACTAACCAGGGGTTAGACATCCCATTCAGGTCTCTTCATTCATTCAACAAATGTCAATTTCAGGTGGCCATTTTACGTCCATCTAGGCAGCTCCTAAGTTTACCATTTAATACTGCGGAAATAACAGTAGTAATGAACTGAAGTCTTCAAGGCTTGTTTCATATCATCTTCTCTATCTATTTACCCTGATTCTATCGGTCAGAGTTAATCTCCCTCTGATAACAAATTCTACCTCACCAGTTTGCTTTTCCTAGTATTAAATGTGTATTTCTTTACCTCCTTGCCTATACTGTAAGCTCCCAGATAGAAAGGAACAGGCACGACAGGCATTTGGAAACATTTCTCCTACCAAACACTTAATAGAATGTCATGCACTTAGTAGGTATCCTAATAATAAGTTGCTAAATTGAATTATGGCCCAAATTTATGATGGCCATTATTTTAAAACCCTTCCATTCCTTAACATTCTTCTCAGTGTGCTCACAGAAGAAAGTGGAGCTGAATTCATTATTATGCCTGGCAAAGGGAAGAGACCAAATTGGATTTCCCTTGCCCTTCTAGCTTGTTACACAACTGGAATAGGAAGCTGGTTGGAAATCACATCCATCCAGGCTGGCAGATCTATCCAGGATCCCACTGAAGGCATTAACATATGAGCTGGTTAGAGTGGGATTTATGCATTTCCATCATAGATAATAGAGATGAAAGGGAACTTGTCAAACACAGGGCCCATTTGTCTGCCCAAAGGAGAGTGTTCAATTAACATGATTATTTATATATGTTCTGCAGAGCTTTAAAGGCTTCATTCTTCTTGTTCCCTTGGGAATCTGGCAAGGGACAAAGAGCACAGTAGTTCCTCTTTATCTGTGTTGCTTTTCCACAGTTTTCAGTTATCCACTGTCAACCATAGTCCCAAAATGGGTGAAAATAGTACAAGAGAGAGACAGCACATTCACATAACTTTTATCACACTATATGAATACAAAATTGTTCTATTTTATTTTAGTTCTATTTTATTTTAGTTATCATTGTTAAACTCTGATCATGCCTAATTTATCAATTAAACTTTATCATAAGTATATATGTATAGAAAAAAACAGTATGCACTGTACAAAGGGGAACACATAAAGAAGGAGAATTACCTTTTTTTTTTTTTTTTCAGTTGGAGTCTCACTCTGTCGCCCAGACTGGAGTGCAGTGGCCGCTCCCGGCCACCGCAGCCTCGACCTGCTGGACTCCGGCCATCCTTCCACCTCAGCCTTCCGAGTAGCCGGAATTACAGGCGCGCGCCACCATGCCCGGCTGATTTTTCTGATTTATTGTAGAGATGAGGTCTCGCCGCCCAGGTGGATCTCGAACCCGCGGGCTCAGGCCATCCACTCACCTCAGCCTCCCAAAGGCGCGGGATTACAGGCTGAGCCACCGAGCCCGGCTGCAGAATTATCTTTTGCGGGGTAAGCCCTTTTCCTTGCTAGGTAAGTGTTCTAGGAACCCATCACATCAGCGTACCAGCTAGTGTTGTTGTGAGAAGCTGTATTTGGCTTCAGTAAATCTTTTTTGGGGGGAGGAGATTCTTTCAATGTGTTTGCCCATTTCATGATGGGTGATTTACGAGTGTACCTGTCTACACCATGCTGAATGTCAGCAGTTTTTAACCAAAAATGGCATGGCCCCTGTGCCCTACCCTCCCTATTCACCCAATTTTGCCCCAAGCAATTTTCTTTTGTTTCCCTGGAAGAAAAAAGTCCTCAAAGGAAAATGTTTTGCTGAAGATATGAAACAAAAAATGGCAAGAAGCACTGAAAGGTATCAAAATAGACGAGTTCAAAAACTGTTCTGAGCAGTGGAAAAAGCATCCCGATAGGTGTATTGCATCACATTGAGAGTACTTTAAAGGTGAATGAAGTTTAAACATGTAAGAATAAATACACAATGTTTTATAAATAAATTCTGGGGTTTTACGAGGTCCCCATTGTAGAGCGTTGAGTCCTAGCTACAGTTCCAGGAATCCACTGAAAGTTTGGAATGTGTCCCCTGCATACAAGGCGTAACTACAATATGTCCTTACACAGAGGTGAAGCCAAGAGTAACTCAATGAATAGTCCCACATTCCTCAAAGATTGACATTCTGTTCCCTGAGTTCTGATAATGGAAGGTTTAGGCCACAGATTTCAAGATAAAGATTCTCTGGCAGGTTTATATGTTCCTAATCAGAGTGTAAGATTTAATTACAATGAAGTTTACTGAAGTTTTATAGGCATGACTTTACATAATGAGGCTATTTATTTCTTCCTAAATACCATGGTTACAATTCAGATATTCAGTTGCAAGCTGAGTGGTAGTGATTTAACAATACCTTCATGGGTTAAAATAAAGGTATAAACAACACAATCATTCCACTTAGGTAAGGTTTTTTAATAAACAGTTCTATTTTATGAAAACAATTACCCTTCTTTATATTTATCCAAATAATAGAGCAACAGTCAAAGACATTCAACGAGCTAGGTACAATCAAGTACCATATTCACAGACCTCACACTGTTATTAGTTACTACACGGTCACAAATAAAACCTGATTAGGCCTCATGCTATCCAGGTTTCTTGCCCTTGTGGGTGTGGAGGTGTGTGTTTTGGGTGGGAGATTCTTTGTTCATAACCATCTATTTAGCACTTTGAGTCTCTAAACTCCATGTGGCCTTTCTTCATATGTAAGTATCACTTTCTCTAATAGTCACACACACAGAATCATGCATCTCTCTTGTCTGCCTGGCTACTTTGCACAGACTACTCCCTCCCTCTTTCCCTTTCCATGTTTCTTGATTACCCTTCTCTTCATGGCCTTTGCAAAAAGGAGAAAACGTGCAGCCTATGACAAATTTTATGATACCTCTACTGGTTAGTTTCTAATTTGGAAAGTAGTTTTATAACAATATTAAAGAGTCCCTTGTATATTACCCTAAGATTTAGTCTACCTCTTTCCATAGCTTCTGTCCTGATCCCCTCCCTCATGTGCAGATCAAAGATACTATACTATTTTAAAAGGATTTAGAATTACTTAAACATCAACTTATTCCAGAACTTCTTCCTTTCAAAATATGTAAGTAAAAGTTTCCTTTAAACAATATACAACAGACACCCCCCACACATACACACGATTTAAGTGACCAAAAACTGTACTATATTAGATACTTTTACATTTGTTTTTTCCTAGGAGCTTATAAAAGCCAATACTGAGGCAGGCAGACATGTAGTGAACATTGGCAAACACAACCTAAATCACAAAACTGTGAAGTGATGATGAAATATCTGTCCCACACATGGCAGCCTAATGCGCTTTTGCGGTGAGGAACAAAGACAGGAATAAAATCAAGAAAAACAGACCAATATCTAACGACGCACATGTCCAGAAGGCTTGGTATGCTGGGAGACCACAAGCTCTCTGCTTAATAGACCAAAACAAACAACCATGACATCATGGCCTGAGAAATTTAAAAACAAAGTGGCTCAAATAAGGGGGGAGATTCATAAAGGGAGAAATTCTAATAACATTATCATAAAGATCCAAATGAACATACACATTTAAAATATAATACTAACCAAGCAGTTGTAACTCTCTGATAGGCTTCTATTTTCAGTGTGTGTACAAAAAAGAAAAAAATGTCCAACATAAGGAAATGTACAAAGTGTGAGGAAGGTAGAAGAAGAGAAAGACTCAAAGATTTTTGAAGAAAGTATGAAGAAATATAAGTGCCTTTTTCTCCCATGGGTCCTGTTATTGAAGCTCAATCCAGAAAGAAAAAGAAAAACAGGTAGAAATAGTTTGACTAATTGTAGTACAGTTTAATGTTCAAAACTCTTTGGTCATCATTTTCTCTGTCAAGATGGTTTTCAAACAAAAAGGGTTCAACTTAACAGAGGGATATTGATTTATTATTTATTTTATTAGCTGTTGGCTTAGTTGTGTATCAACTAAATCCTAAATGTCAGGAATTGTGCAGGCATCTGGAAAAACTTTGAGGTACGAGACAAACATGGTCTTTGCCCTCATGGAACTTGAATTCTGGAGAAATTAAAAGAGAAAGGAAACCTGACAACTCCCTTAATACAAGCACACAAAGATCCGCCAAGGTTAGCAGAGAAGTTATCGATCACTCACTCCTTTGGCAACCTTGAAGTGCTGAAGATTCGTTTTATTAATGGAGCTGTCAGATTTCTTTACCACGTCTAAGAGATGATGAGGAAATCGTAATAGAGCACTTGACTGATTGAATTTGAGACTCCAGAACCAAATAAATCAGATCCTAAAATACTGAAATACTTTATGAGCAAACTGTAAAACGCGTAGTGAATCCCATTCATCAAAACATTTTGGTAAGAATTTTAAAAACTACGCTAGTATTAATTTTTTTAAAACAATTTTAACAATACAAAGAAAGCACAGAAGACAGAGCTATGGGACCACAATAAGGTTGCAATCAAGGTCCTTGTACACATGTGTTAGCACAATAGCAAGCTAGAACCTGCTCACATAAACTTAATAGGGCCAATTGTGTGGCTCTCTTCCCAACTCTGCATTTAATGATGGCACATGAGTAACTTGAACTTGACCATGGTAGGAGTATTTACAGCATATAAAGTGGTAAGTGCCACACAGAAGATTTTCTGCCTTCCTTCCCTTCCTTCCTCTGTCCCTCCCCTTCTTTTTCTCCCCTCTTCCTCTTCATCTCCTTTTTTCTAGGGAGCCACTGGAAAAACACTTACCAGTACACCAATGTCTTAATGTAATATGCTGGGACTTCTGAGGAATTTTGTTTCCCAAAGGATTTTTTGGATGTGTATATTTTTTATTTTTATAGATGTCACCAGATTATTTTTCCATAATGTAAAAATGCATTGCTGAGGCCATAAACATATGAATGTGTGTGTATATATGTGTGTATGTGTGTGTGTATACACATATGTGTATATGTATACATATAATATATAAACTAAGCCCTCACCAGTCATTTAATAAATGTTATATCTGCTTTTTATCTTAGTCAATCTAAAGAATGAAATATCGTGTCCATTAATTTGTACTAACCAAATTGTAAATTGTAAATGAGGTGGGAGAACTTTTTTCGTTTTTGTTTTTGTTTTTTTGAGTTGGAGTCTCACTCCCGGCCACCGCAGCCTCGACCTGCTGGGCTCTGGCGATCCTTCCATCTCAGCCTTCCGAGTAGCCGGAACTACGGCGCGTGGTACCACGCCCGGCTAATTTTTTTTTTATTTATTGTAGAGATGAGGTCTCGCTGCCCAGGCGGGTCTCGAACCCGCAGGCTCAGGCAATTCACTCACCTCAGCCTCCCAAAGGCGCGGGATTACAGGTTGAGCCACCAAGCCCGGCTTGGGATAATTTTTTTCTTTTTCTTTTTTTTTTTTGAGTTGGAATCTCACTCTGTCGCCCAGACTGGAGTGCAGTGGCCGCTCCCGGCCACCACATCCTCGACCTACTAGGCTTCGGCGATCCTTCCGCCTCAGCCTTCCAAGTAGCTGGAACTACAGGCGTGTGCTACCACGCCCAGCTCATTTTGATTTATTGTAGAGATGAGGTCTCGCCGAGTTGCCCAGGCGGGTCTCGAACCCGTGGGCTCATGCAATCCACTCACCTCAGCCTCCCAAAGGCATGGGATTACAGGCTGAGCCACCGAGCCCAGCCACTTTGCCCATTTTTAAAATGCAGTTCTCCCCTTATCCAAGCCCTCAAGAAAGTGACATGGACAAGTAGTTAGGAGCTTGGACTCTGCACACAAAGAGCTTCAGTTTGGAACATAGTACTGACCCTCTGAATTCCAGTCTGCTCTAAGTCTGTTTCTCATCAGTAATTTGGGAAGGGGACAGGCAAAATATTTAACTATATATTATGAAATCTGCTGTTCATCACTGCTGTAGCTATCTTCTCTATTTGGAAATATCTATTCTGATGCAATTTTTATTAGTTTTATTAGTTTACCAAGTGTTTCCGCAGATATAGTATAAGAATGGCATACGTTCTGAAGCTTTATAGGCTTGAATATTTCTCTAAGTTGTCTGTGAATGATGGGTGAAATATTAGACAGGATTCCAGATCCTTGTCCCCTCAACAATCCCTAGACATCCCATTGTTCTAGCTTGAATGGTTACGGGCCAGTGCTGGTCTGATTCTCTTTCCTTACTAAGAAATATATTCCTTCTCTCTGAAAGCTAAAAAAATGTACTTGTCTCCTATATATTTGTATATGTCTAGATATGTGTGTAATTTTTGTAGAAAGAGGTTGTGAGAACACACACCAAATTGTCAACTCTAGTTACTTCTGGTGAGCAGAGAGGTTGAATCTGAAGAGATTCTTCAGTATTTTACTGAGTTAATTTTATGTAACTTGAATCTTTTACTGTGAGAATGCCTTCATGTCGTTGTTAGGTAATTTTTGATTTTGTTAGTTTTGTAATTGAGACAAAATATTTCTCAAATTTATGGGGTTTATATGAGTATTTTTACATGCATGGATGAGTAATGATCAAGTCATGGTATTTGAGGTATCCATCACCTTAAGTATTTATTATTTCTATGTGTTGGTAACACTCCAAGTCCTCTCTTCCAGCTACTTGGAAATATATGATGTATTGTTGCTAACTACAGTCATCACACTCCATTGTCAAGTATTTTCACCTATTTGTTCTTGTATCTTAACTTCTTCAAGCTTAAATATATCAGTATGAAATTTATGTATATGTGTATAAATATGTATATGTGTATGTCTGTATATATATACATATGTATGTATATACACATATGCACACACACACACACACACACACACACACACACACACACACTTCTTTTCTTTATCTCAAAGAAATGTTCCTTCTTTTTTTAATTATTGGTGCTCCTTTATCTGCTTCTCTTTTTCTCCTGGAATTTTTTTTTATTTGCAAGTAAAATGTCGTGAAACTATCTTCTGTCTCATATTTTTCACACGAATTTTTGTTCCTTTGTAATTTTGGTCTGTGTTGTGAGATAATTCTTATACTTGATCTTCCATGAATCTAATTTAGTTTTCAGAAGAGACTATTCTCCTTTCAAATTGTCTGCTGAATTTTTTAATTTGCAAGGCATTTTAAAAATTTAATTCTACAGGCCAGGTGCAGTGACATGCCTGTAATCCCAGCACTTTGGGAGGTGGAGGTGAGAGGACTGCCTGAGCTCAGGAGTTCAAGACTACCTTGAGCAACATGGCGAGATCTCATCTCTACAATAAATAAAAAAATCAATCGGGCGTGGTGGCACATGCCTATGGTTCCAGCTACCTGGAAGGCTGAGGTGAAAGGATCGCCTGAGCTCAGCAGGTTGAGGCTGCAGTGGTGTGCCACTGGATTCCAGTGTGCCACTGCATTCCAGCCTGGGCAACAGAGTGAGACTCTGACTCAAAAAAAAAAAAAAAAAAAGTAATCCTAGAGTGTGGGGATTCTAGCTGCATTCCTTAAAACATTCTCTTACCTTTTTGGTCAAGTTTTCATGTGTCAATTCCATTATTCTTATATCAATTTAAAAAAAAAACCTTTTCAATGGTTTCATTTGGCTGTTTACAGATATTTTGGTTCTATTTTCGTGCACGTAGAGGCATTGTACTTCCTGATCATGTGACATTAAGCGTGACCTGCTTTTGCCATTAAAGTGTGAGAAACACACTGCATGTAACATTAGGGTAGAAGCTTTAAGAGCCAGAGCACACTTCACAACATTCTCTTCTGTCATAGCAACCACCTTTGTTCCAGTAAGTGGCTTCTCTATCACCCTGCACATTGTAGTAAGGATGATAATACCATGGGAAGAGCTCTCCAGAGAAACCCTCAGTAAACACAGAGCCTGGATGAGAATTAATCTTATTTTAAGCTACTTAGTTTTAAGGGGCATTTGTTACTGCAGCAAAGTCTAGTATACCCTGACTGATACGGTCTGATTAGTCTTCCCCTCTCAGATGAAATTTTGCTTTTCTGTCACTGTTGCGTGCTCCTGCAGTGACTTGGAGAGATTAAGCTGTTGGATTTACTCATGCAGTGGGAAACCATGAGTGACTAGAAGGGATATTTCTTATACTGTTAGGCCAGCTGTGAGTGAGCTGGTTCTTTTCCTGGGATATGAGAATGAGTCCTTTTTAATCTCAAGTTTCTTATAGTCTAAGTAACATTCCATTTGTACATGTCAAGACAGGAAGGCCTGCAGTTTACCCATGTCGTAAAACACTATGTTTATATTGAGTCAGCAGAATTGGGAACCCTCCCAAGGGCAAAAGCAGCAGGCAGGAAGACACGGGCTCCTCAGAAAAATCTCAAAAGCCATCACCTCGAGCTACTTTTATATTTAAGGTAAAGCAAATCTTCTCTGATGCTTTATTTGATTCCTGTCTAATGCCTTTGAGAAGGAATCTCTGTATCTGCCTTCTTCCTAGAAATCTCTGGGGAATGTGGAGTCACAGAGTCACCCTCAAGGTTCCTCTAGTCTTTTTACTTTGGTTGCTGTGCTGCTCAAGGAGAGGTGTTAAGAACGATAAGTGGATGAAATGAGTGACTGGTTGGTCATTGTCACAGAGCCCCCTGAAGATTTAAGGAGAATAGGAAAGACACCAGGTGCCCAGAGAGAAATGAATGTTCTGGTTTCCAAAAGAAATAGGAAATGAGCAATGGAGAAAGAACACAGACTCCAGAAACTGGTAAGCTTGCTATTAAGTCTTAATTATATTTTAATATGCATATTAAATAAATTATGCATGTGTTAAAAGAGAAAGTGATTCCCAGAATTACCACTAGTTAGCCTATGGGGTTGCCAAACCTGGTCAATTCAGGGAAGTACCATAGACATAAAATAACAAGCTCAATAAAATGTTTTACTGTTTCAAGATATTCTTTTATAGAAGACAGAAAAATGACTAGTCATGAAATGGGTTAATAGCTGGTTGGAAAAAACATTTTCAAAGAGTATTGATTGATATCTTTAAACCAATGTGGAAGAAAATCTATAGACATTGCAGAAAGTTTTTAATCTTTTTAAATGACATATATCAATGTCCGGTATAATAGGAAAAATCTGGTTTAACAGAAGCTCATAAAAATAAGACCCAGGGACTTTAGTCAAAATAAGACCAGGAACTTTAGTTAGCCACAATGTCAAAATATTGCACAAATGATATGATAGCCAAAGAAGCACAGGAAACTTTAGGCTGCCTTATAAAGATGTAAAGAGTCCAAGAAGTAAGCAAGGTGAGAAGGGGACAAAGTAATAGATGTAATATTGGCAAGCCCATGTGATGCTTTTGTGCTAATAAAAAAAAATGGAGGCCCTTCCTCTGCAAAGACACAGCCCTGAGCCAGGGCATGTAGCTTGTTGGGTTGGAGTGCAGGCTAGAAGTTAGCTTTCCTTTGCTTCCTTTCCAGACACTCTCACAGAGCACATAATCTGTGCAACCGTATGGCAGCTTTGGTACCAAGCCCTTATTCGCTACCTCACATAGATCACAGCTGGAAGATTTTGCTCTGAACTGGGTATTCCTTATTAAGAGAGACTTTCAAAGTACGATACTTTTCAAAAAGAACAGAATAGCAATTAGTCTGAAAAGCAAGTCATATGAGAAAGAATTTTAAAACCTGGTAAAGACAAGCCTTGTGATAAGAAGAAACTCAGGAAACCATGTTAGCAGACTCCAGCTATTTGAAAAGAAGGGGATTTAGATTTATTCTGGGTAGATCCAGAAGTTCAAATAAGGACTAGCCAGCAGACTTGAAATGCCTTGTTTGTGATGAGTACTCAAGAAATATGTCAAATCAAAGTTATAATAAGATGTATTTTTCATTTAAGTTCAAGGGGTATTTTTCCATAAATATGGCAATTCAAAAATGGGATGGTTTCTTTTGAAAACAGTAAATTCCTTATAAGTAACAAATTAGTTCTGCGGATCAAGAATTTTATAGAAGAGCTCCCAGTAAGCAAAGGTTGAACTAACAGAACTCTTCCAAGATTCCATACAATTTCACAATTTGTGAAGTGTTTGTGCACATGTGAAGAGCTATAAGAGATACAAGTGCAGATCAGGTACATTTTCTGCCGGCAAGTAGTTCATCTTCTACCAGTTGAGATGTACATAACCAAGATGCTAAGCTTTAAACAATTTGTTCATGAGCACCACCAGTATATAGAATAAACCTAAACAACAGAAATTACCTTTGTTTTAAATTCTCACCTGCAAGAATTGGGGCCAGAACTATCCATTCATTTGCTACACATGTTTATTCTCGTCTTTAAATATTTAACCTCAGTAGCAATGGTAAGAACATATTTGTTCTCAAGATTCCACTAAAGTCTATTTTACTGAAAGGTATCAGAAAACAGACTAAACACAGTGTCTACTGCACAACTCTCATTCATGTTTCAATGTTGTTTAAACCAAAATTATCACTCATGCTTCTTAGGGATTCTATACCTCTGGTTTGCCCAGGAGGGTCCTGGCTTGGGCTTGTTGTCCAGCATAATTACTAATACCACTTCCTTCACTCTCAAAAGTATCCATTTTGGACAGTCAGTTCCATGGTCAAACTCACATTACGCTACCTTCTAAATGTCCTATGCTCCACTTTGTGGAATATGAAATTGAACAAGATATTTTACTAGTCACAAACATTACTTAAATGCCTTTGAGACAAAGCAGATTAAAATAGTTATCAAAGCAAAATGCAAAGTTTCATGGAATTGTGATGGAGAGAAAGAAAAATTCCAATCAAACACAAGAGAAAGCCTCTGGGAGAAATAGGTATTTTCTTAAAACAGAAATGGGTCAAAATTTCAATAAGTGGAAATAGCATTTCAACCAGAATACGGAAATACTTTCACACTCATGTTTATTAATTCATTCATATATTCACCTAACAAATAAGAATATAAGTAAAATTGGTTCAAGGAACACTATATCATGTAGGTAATAAAATGGGGAAATGGAACTATCAGACTAGCCAGATATTCCTATATCAACATTCCTTTTTTGTGGTTAACAACAGAAATTGAAATGGAAAGAAAATAAGAGTAAATAGGTTTTCCAAGATATTTTACATATTATTGTTAGCAAATGTGCTGCAGTATGGCCATCTTAAATTGAAATGGTTTGTCCCTCAGTGACTTTCTTCATTCAAGCTATTTTTTCCCTCTTTCTCCTGCCTAGGGATTTATGATTTAACAGGCTGTAATAGGCAAGATAAAGTCATTCATCATGCAGGCCTAATGTGGAAAAGTAAATTTAACTTGGTGAGCTTGATATATAAATATTGGCCTTTTGGGGAACACACAAAGCATATTTACTTGAGTGTAAAATCCAGGCTATATACTATGTCCAACAAATTTCTCAGGTCTGGGGTACAGGAGAAGGGTCTTTCAGTGCTTTGGGTGAAAGGTCTTTCAGTACTGGGGTTGGAGAAAGGAGTTTTGTATTTCCTAGCTTCCCCAGCCTCTATTCTTTGGAGAGTATTTAATGCTAGTATATATTGTTTCAATATGTGTGTCTCTATTTTGTAGACAATGGAACTTAATAACCAATCAACTGGAAATTCTAGTGTGGGTCCTCTTTTAGTGGATTTTTCACATAGATGCTTGGAATGTCCTTGCCAATAACAGGGCAAATGAAGATGGCATTTTATGATTTTTGATGCCATGATTAGACAGCTTGTTCACAGGCCACCAACAATATCATATGCCAAAAAGCTTTTGGGTGGTGAATATACATGGGAACTACCACCCGAGGGGACTGACTAAGGCTGTAGATCAACCAGTTAATACAGGGAAAATACGGTATTGTCAAGCTGATCGGTCAAAGGACAATGACTTCACTTTTATTCATTTTTAGCTAGTAATTCCAGAATTCTTTAGATAAAGCTGAGATTCAGAATGAGTAATTTGGAAATGTAGCTAAATAAGCACATCCATATTTAAAGCTTTAGTGTTAAGAGCTATGCTTAAAGCTCTCAGTGGATGCTTCAATCTTATAATTTGAAGTATCAATGATAAAATATGTTTAAATAAGTAAAATATTTAAAGTATTTAAAATAAAATTGAGGGGCTGTGTACATTAATAACACAACTTTCCGTAGAGGTAGTGGTTTAAATCAAGCTGTCATCAGTATCCAAAGGTTTCACCAAGTCAAAATAGAAACCATCTCAATGCCAGGCTCAACTAGGATAACTTAAGTTAAATTTTAAAAAAAGGTGAGAAGTTATCGAAGAATGCTATATTATATCTCTTTTTTCTAAACCTCTTGAAATCAGGCATGCTATATCCAGTAACTAGAGACGATTCAGTTCAATTCAACAGGCAACGTTAGACACCTAACCATTTGATACACTCTAAGTACGGGGACTGACAGTTAATTAAGCCAGAGTCCCTGGCCTTAACACACTTACAGGCTTCTGGTTTAGGGTGTCAGATTAACATAAAGACAAGGAGATATACTTGAATTATTAATTTTCAATTTACCTAAGTGCTTCAACTACTATATACAACTATATGTACTAGATGAGGAAAGAATATACAAAACTATAGTAGTGAATCTGCCCTTAAGGAGGTATGAACACAGAAAAACAAGACAAGACAGTATTCCAGGTACACTGAAAGGACAGTTTTTACTCCAGCTGATACAGTCAAGGTGGTCTCCAAATTGATCAAAGAAGGCTTTAGAGAAAGGATGGGACTAAAGAGTGGATCAGATCCAGGAAGGTTAGAAGTTGGCATTCTAGGAAGTTAGGATCAATGGAAAAATCACAGCAAAAAAAAAAAAATCTTTGCTGTTTTCTACAGATTCAAGTAGGACAGGGAAAAGTAATTTTTAAAAATGTTATAACTCAGTTAAGAGGACAGAAGTCTTGAATGATAAGGCCAGAAACATTTATGGTGATGATAAGGTAAACTAAATAGCTGAGGGTGAGGTGGGAAAATGAGCCAGGAATTCAGTGTTGTATCCTTTCAATGGAAATTTACAATTCACAGAGTCAGGCTGTTTACAGTTATAATAGTTGACCTCATTCTCACTGAGTGTTAATGCTACACAGAAGACAGTTACTATGTGAAATGTACTCAACACAATATACTACACATACATACTCAGTGGAGGGAAATCCAGTTACCCAAGAGAACCAATTGTAAATTTGCGATTCTGGTGGAAATTAAAATCCTGGCTTGTTTTGAAAACAAAATTTGAGCATACAATTAATTCACTATACACTCTGACTTGTCATCCCAAGTAGATTAGTTCTGTCCATCAATTTTAAGTACATTAGAGCTCTCAAGCAGCAAAACAATTCCTGTGTTGTGAAAGACATCATTAGTTATGTGCATCAAGCCCTAAAATGACAAAAGTGATTCTAAGACTCTCTTAAACTGTTAGAAGACTAGGAAGTCATAGAAGTATAACTACCTTTATTAATAACAGTAAAAGAAAAAAAAAAGCGAGGGAAAAAGACCCAAGGAGGCGAACATGTAAATTACAATTGTACCTGCTTATTTTCTTTAGAGCTTAAAGGTATCACCCCAGGCAATAATTATGACACCATACAAACTAAGCTTTAGACATAAGGCTGACAAATTACTCTGAAATAAGATTTAAGGGGCATCAGAATGTTTAGCTGAATGAGTTAGTAAAGGCGAGTGATTAGGGAAAATCCTTTGGCTTCTACGTATATTGATCTTATCATTGTTCTTGTACTGATAATGATCCGCAAAATAATGTGTTCAACTTACATTTAGAAGAGTAAAATTTCCATTCTAGGTTTCTTAGCTGAGAATCTCCTAATTGCATTTAAAAGCCTGAGAAAGTGTTCTCCAACCCCAACTGTTCCCTCTTTTAAAATATCCTTCTATAAATAAGGCTAATAGCTTCATTTTCTTTATGATAATAGGATTAACTATTTATAGGCATAACAACAGGTCAAAAACCAATCTCCATTACCTGCCATATGAAAACAATTCAATAACTGCTTTAGGCATTGTTATTATTATTATTATTTTGACAAAGAGGATGTAACACATTATTTGCGATAATTATTGACCTTTGTCGGAATACCATCAGTGCAAACCTACCCTGCAACTAACAAGGATAAGATAATGAGATTCATCTATAGCAAATTCAAAGTGCTGAATTTTGAATTGGGAAATGGGAAGCAAAGAAAGCTTTTATGGCAGATTTTTCTGTCTGGTGGCAGCTGCTTATCAGAATGCACTTTATAAAGTCACTATACATGTCAGTTGCTTTTTTATTTGTTCCCTCAATATTGTCAGGTATTTGAATGGGAAAAGGTACCATAGTGTCTGCACTCCGAACAGTTTTCCCAAATAGTCAAAAATGAAAAATAAACTATTTCCTACCCCCCAAAAAGTAGTTTTCTATTAAAATAACATTGTCAAAGATAATATAATAGGAATTAAACTAGATTATTCTGATCATTATTCTGGCTGCACCATCTGAAAGTTTTTCTTAAAAGGCACTCTTCACCATAAATGAGGGGGATGAGGTTTATACTGTGTCCTTCACTGCACCTAGAAGGACAATCCACCATCCAGAAAATTTGTGATTTTAACTGTGGAGTCAGCATTAAGAACATATAGAAAAGGATTTCTGGTCCGTATTTTGTTTTTGCCAGCCGGGTAGTCTCCTCTCTCTCTCTGCATCCCTTCACATTCAGGCATGATCATCAACTCATCCTAAAATCAGATCAGAAAAAAACGGTCCCTCCTACCACTGCCCTGTCCTTTTTTCTCTTCCTCTCTTATAGTCCTTCCTATCTTCTTCTTAATCATCGTCCCCTTTCCCTATAAAGTGTCACTATGAGGTTTCAGTTGACTTTACCCATAAGCCTATACAACTTCTTTATGGTTCCCAATCTATTAAACCATCTTTGCACTGTTGGAGATAAGACAGTGAGTCAAAATATTACACAGTTAAATAAGTCTAATCCAGCACTGAGCTCACAGCTTGTCTTAATTAGGATCATTTATATATATCAGGTCACTTATTGGGGACATCACTCATATAGCAATTTCTTCCAGGACCTAAGTCCAATTTCTATTTTACCCTGGATGCTGTTACAGGAACTTGGTGGTTGAAAGAGTCAAAATGAGTTCAGAAACTTTATTCTTAACAAGACATGAATGAGATTTAAAAGACCCTGGAAGCACGAGTGTTAATTGCAAATCATCAAAATCACTACATACAGATTACAAAGCAAGTACGTTTTTCCGTTAAATAGAAACATAAAATAGTTTTAAAAGATGCATAAAATAGAAGTGTTATTTTATTTTCCATCATCAATCATTCCCTGTTAGAGAGATGATAAAAGTTAGTAAATTCTAATTTGTTAGATTCAGAGATTATATCAGGATCATTGATTTTCCGCCACTGTGGAGCTAAACCTATTTCCCAAGAAGCCCCTTGACAGCACTTCCAAAATCCACAAAGAACAATATGAAAGCCACCCAGTAAAGTCCATCCACCTCACTTAATAGAAAAGGACTCAGAACTCAGGGAGATTCTACGCTTTGATCAACGACAGAAACATGGCCATCTCAGAGGCCAAGAAATCTTTCTCCATTTACCTCCTCCTCTTCATCTTTGTGTTTCATACACTTGAACACTGTTGCAGCAAGATGGATTCCATTTACCTAGGGCCATGTTTCATCATCTCTCAGATCATACTGGTTTCACGACCATGGTTCCTTTCTTGTTCTTTTTTTTTTTTTTTTTTTTTC